>NC_079190.1:39158842-39420851 GCF_029499605.1 Hyla sarda | reverse complement strand
CCAGCCATAAGCTGTACAGCATGAACGTGACCAATATAACAAGGAGCTGAATACTGAAAGACCTGCAAAAATACTTTTTATGTAATTTACCACAACTGAATATGTTAACTGCCTAATTTGTGTAAAACATAGAAATTAAGGACATTTTATACAGTATCTCCCATAAGCAAGTCCATCCCTCATATTTGTGTAAATATTTTATGCTATTTACTACAATGTAAAGTAGGGAGTGCACAGCCTGTAAAACAGTGTTTAATGTTGTGTCCCCTCAAAATAATTCAGCACCCAACCAATAATGTCTAAACCTTGGGAACAAGGCTCCCTAAGTGGAAATGTCCAAATTGGGCCCAATCGGCCATGTTCCCTCCCCAGTGTCATGTAACTTGTTAGGCTGGGTTCACACTACGCTTTGAGCTTACGGGGACAGGATCCAGCTGGGGGAAGTAAAAACCGGGCGCTCCCGTATCCATTTGAATGAGCCGACAAGAGTCAGATAGTGACTCCGATCGGCTCATTTTTTGCCCCTTATCCGGTTTTGTAACCGGGCCTAAAACTGTAGTATGCCGCTGTTTTGGGTTCAGTCACGAATCCAGATACAGGGAAAAAATTAGCCGATCGGAGTCACTATCTGACTGGGCTGGGATACAGGAGCGCCTGGTTTCCACTCCCCCCAGCCGGATCCGGTCCCCGTAAGCTCAAAACGTAGTGTGAACCCAGCCTTAGCCTTACAAGGCCTCAGGTGTGAATGGGGAAAAGGTGTCTTATATTTGATGTTATCACTATCACACTCTCTAATACTTGTCACTGGAAGTTCAACATGGCACCCCATGGCAAAGAACTCTCTGAGGATCTGAAAAAAAGAACGGTTGCTCTGCATAAAGATGGCCTAGGATAGAAGATGAATGCCAAGACCCTGAAACGGAGCTGCAGCACGTTGGGCAAGACTACACAGTGGTTTTACAGGACAGATTCCACTAAGAACAGGCCTCACCATAGTTGACAAAAGAAGATGAGTGCATGTGCTCAGAGTCTTATTCAGAGTTTGCCTTTGGGAAATAGACTTATGAGGGCTGCCAGCATTGCTGCAGAGGTTGAAAGGGTGGGTGGTCAGTCTGTCAATACACTCCATCAAATTGGTCTGCATAGGTTTTGTCACAGAAGGAAGCCTCTTCTAAACATTATGCACAAGAAAGTTGGCACTGGGTTTATTGAGGGAACCCTGAATGCCAAAATGTACTGTGACATAAAGAAGAAGAGCATGATTCCCTACCTTCAGAGACTGGGCCACTGGGCAATATCCCAACATGATAATGACCCCAAACACACCTCCAAGACCACCACTGCCTAGCTAAAGAACATCCACCAGCTCAATGATGTCATCATAGTAAGATAGTTTGTAAGGTTGAAAAAAAGACAAGAGTCCATTGAGTTCAACCTAAAACCCTACTGCATTGATCCAGAGGAAGGCAAAAAAAAAAAAACCCCAATGAGGCTGATGCCAATTGCCGCATGACAGAAGAAAAATTCCTTCCCGACCCCAATAAGGCGATCAAAATAAATCCCTGAATCAATGTTCTATCCCCATAAATCTAGTATCCAGAACCTGTAAGATTAATTATCTAGAAAAACATCCAGACCCCCTTGAACTTGTTTATTGAGTCAGATATCACAACATCATGCGGCAGAGAGTTCCACAGTCTCACTGCTCTTACAGTAAAGAATCTGTCTGTGATGATGGTGAAACCTTCTTTCCTCTAGATGTAGAGGATGCCCCCCTGTAATGGTTACCAGCCTAGATATAACGATCACTAGAAAGATCTCTATATTATCCATTCATATATTTGTACATTGTGATCAGATCGCCCCTAAGATGTCTTTTCATTAAACTAAATAACCCCAAGCTTGATAACCTATTTTGGTCCTGTAATCCTCCCATACCATCAATAATCTTTGTCCCCTCCTCTGCACCCTCTCTAGTTCAGCCATGTCCGTGTTATATACAGGTGCCCAGAATTGGACACAATACTCCATATGAGGTCTGACTAATGATTTATACAGAGGTAAAACTATGTCCTTGTCACGAGCCTCTCTGCCTCTCTTGATACATCCCATTACTTTGTCAGCCTTGGCAGCTGCTGCCTGACAATGATCACTAAAGTAGATTTTACTGTCCACCAGTACCACCTAAGTCTTTTTCGGTAGAAGTTTTACCTAATGTAAAATTATTATTTACCTAATTATTATTTAGTACATTTTATTTCTATGGCTATAGTGCATAACCTTACATTTCTCCACACTTACAATGTCTGTGCCCAAGCAGCCATCTTCCCATACGCCCTGATACTTAGGGACCTGTCAGCAGGCACCCGTGCAAATCCCTGGGGGGTCCTGAGACCCCCCCCCCCATGTCAGCGATCACCGCAAATCGCTGGTCAATTCAGACTGGCGATTCCGGGTCAATTGGGTCTCTGGTGACCCGGGACAGTCCGAT
This sequence comes from Hyla sarda, assembly GCF_029499605.1. NCBI lineage: Eukaryota > Metazoa > Chordata > Amphibia > Anura > Hylidae > Hyla > Hyla sarda. Next base: position 39,418,360 of record NC_079190.1, on the reverse strand, counting down.
TCACCCTTACCTCGCAGGAGTGAGGTGGCAAGGGTGCCACCTCACGATCATGTGATTGATCGGTCGGTGGGCGGTGATCAGGACAGTGATTGGGGCCGGCAGGGGTCTCCTACCTCTCCCTTGTCCAGTGGGGGTCCCCTCAGAAGCGGCGGCGGCAGTCCCAGCAGCAGGAGCGGTGGCAGCAACAGTGGCGGCAGTAGGATATAGCAGAAGGTGAGGCCTGTTCAGCTCCTGCTGTTGCTTAGCAACAACTCTCATCATGCAAGCCCATGCTGGCAGTTGTAGTTTTGCAACAGCTGGAGTTCCAACTACAACTCCCAGCATGTCCTTTGGTATTCTGTGCATGCTGGGGGCACATTTTCTATGAAAAAGTGTGCATTCAGCTGTTGCATAACTACAACTCCCAGCATGCACATACTACCCAAGGGCATGCTGGGAGTTGTAGCAGTGTGCTTCCAGCTGTTTCAAAACTACAACTCTCAGCATGCCCTTCGACTGTTAATGCATGCTGAGTGTTGCAGTTTTGCAACAGCTGGAGACACATTGGTTGTGAAACAGAATTTGTGTCCTAACTCAGTATTTCACAACCGGTGTGCCCCCAGCTGTTGCACAACTAAAACTCCCAGCATGCACTGAGAGACTGTACATGCTGGGACTTCTGCAAAAGCTGGAGGCACACTGGTTGGGAAACCAAGTTAAGTAACAAACTGTGTTGCGCAACCAATGTGCCTCCAGCTGTTGCATAACTACAACTCCAAGCATGTACTGTCTGTCAGTGCATGCTGGGAGTTGTAGTTTTGCAACAGCTGGAGGTCTGCAGCGAGTTTTCTGCAGCAAGTTTGAGATGCAGCAAATTTTCCGCCGCAGCTCAAATTCCCAGCGAGAAACTCACTGTAAACCCCCAAACCCCCGCCTGTGTGAATGTACCCTAAAAACACTACACTACACAAAATAAAAAGTAAACCACTACATATACCCTTACAGTACACCCCTCCCACCACCAATAAAAAAAAAAAATGTCTTGTACAGCACTGTTTCCAAAATGGAGCCTCCAGCTGTTGAAAAACAACAACTCCCAGTATTGCGGGGCAGCCACTGACTGTCAAGGCATGCTGGGAGTTTTGCAACAGCTGAACCCTAAACCATATGTCCGATTAGAGTGCAGTTTCTTGCATAAGTATTCACCCCAGAGACTTTTTGCCTATTTAGCTACTGTTAAAAACTGGAATTCAAAAAAGGGGTAATTCGCTTCTCAGCATTTGGAACAAACTGTTCCGAACACTGGAGCTGGCAGCTTGTTGTGACGTCATAGCCCCGACCTCTCATGATGTCACGTCCACCCCCTCAATGTAAGTCTATGGGAAGGGGCGTGGCGTGACCAGTCACATTCGTTGGAAAAGTCCCAGCAGCAATTTTTAAGTCTTGACATACATTCTCAATGGGATTCAGGTCTGGGCTTTGACTGGGCCATTTTAGAGCATTACCATGCTTATATCTAAACCATTTCATTGTAGCTCGGGCTGTATGTTTAAGGTCATTGTCCTGCTAAAAGATTAACCTATGTCCCAGTCTCAAGTCTTTAGCAGATAATCATATTTTCTTCAAGGATATTTGTATATCTTGGCAAAACATTAAACCTTCTAATGGACTTTACAAGAAAACATTATTTCCTTTTTATAGAAATAATTATAAAAACACCACTAGGGGTCCCCATACCATCCACAACATAATCCTGCCCAGCTGCAGCATTATCTTTTGCCCCAGCTGAAAGCTCGAAGTCCAGGAAGTGAGGTTGGGACTAGCACTCCTTTGTGCTCACTTTTGTCCTATCAGACTGCAGCATTAAAACAGAGAGGAAGGGTTAAAGAGCAGCCATGGGCCTCTTGGTTGCTTCTCTGATGAAATGTTTCATGCCCGGGTGTCAGTTTGTGTTAATGTTCTTATCTTGGTAGGTTTGCAGTTGTGCATTCTTTCTATTCTCCGATTACAGTGCTCCATGAGATGATCAAAATTTAGGATATTTTTTCATAACCTGACCCTGCTTTGTATTTTTCCACAACTTTATTCCTGGCCTGTTTGGTGAGGTCATTGGTCTTCATGCTGCTGTTTTGTTCAGTAATGCTCTTTAACAAACTCTGAGGATTTCACAGAACTGAGATTAGCAGACAGGTGGACCCTAATTTACTTATTTTGTGACTTGCAAATGTTATGTGTGAAGGCAACTGGTGGCACCAGACCTTTGTTAGCGGGCTCATGGTAAAGGGGGTGAATACTTATGCACTCAACACTTTCAGATTTTAATTTTCATTCTGTGTTAGACGAATGCATAAAATTGCAATAAAAAAAAGTTTGAATTTGTGGTTATACCCTGACATAATGTAGAAAAGTCCAATGGGGGTGAATACTTATGCAAGGTAATGTATCACGAATAGAGGGCTCCCACACTGAACCCTAATTGCTAGCTTGAAAAAGAGCCCCTGTCAAGAGCAGCTCTTGCTCTGGAGAACTTAGCATTTTATTTGAGCTGAGATGTTGTAATAAAACATTTCCCCTGCGGAGGCACTGCAGGGGGAAATATATGGCAGACTGTACTATTCCCTGGCAATGGCAAAGTGGTTTTGGCCAGACCTTCAGAAATACACTCACTGCCAGCAGTGAAAAGGAAAACTCCTCTGACAGATGAGAGATAGCTGGTGATAGACATCATATGGCTGAGAGCTATCTAATATCTATCACCAGTAAAATACAGACAAAAATAAAGCTGCAAGGCTACACTAAGTATGACAATATCTGTATTCCTGGCAAAATAGGATGTGTAGCAATGACAGAACATTCCTCTGTATCAGGAATATTTACCATAGGAAATATTCAGGTTTACAGCTCAGTCATCTCCGGTAAGTGTTACATATAAATCCCTGCATCTCGGCAGCCTCGCTGTTACTGTGAACTACAGCCTCATAAAATCTGCTCCAGCATATGGAATGGCAGTGCAGGCTTCATGTCCATATTAATGTGGCACGATAGAGCTGCTCAGGTGACTTATTGCTTAGATACTGAAAACATTAACCTTTTAATGACCAAAAATGTGGGCATCATTGATTGTGGCTGACCATATCCATCCCTTTATGGCCACAGTGTCCCCCTGTATCTTCTGATGGCTTATTCCAGCAGGATAATGCACCATGTCACATGACATCATCTCATACAGGAAATGAGGTCACTGGACTCCAATGGCCTCCACAGTCACCAGATCTCATCCTATAGATCACCGCTGAGATGTGGTGGAACAGGAGATTCTCATCATGGATGTGCAGCAACTACATGATGTCATCATGTCCATATGGAGGAACTGTGTGATGTCATCATGTCTATATAGAGGAATTGTGTGAGGTCATCATGTCCATATAGAGGAACTGTGTGATGTCATCATGTCCATATAGAGGAATTGTGTGATGTCATCATGTCCATATAGAGGAACTGTGTGATGTCATCATGTCCATATGGAGGAACTGTGTGATGTCATCATGTCTATATGGAGGAACTGTGTGATGTCACCATGTCCATATGGAGGAACTGTGTGATGTCATCATGTCTATATAGAGGAATTGTGTGAGGTCATCATGTCCATATAGAGGAACTGTGTGATGTCATCATGTCCATATAGAGGAACTGTGTGATGTCATCATGTCCATATAGAGGAACTGTGTGAGGTCATCATGTCCATATAGAGGAACTGTGTGATGTCATCATGTCCATATAGAGGAATTGTGTGATGTCATCATGTCCATATAGAAGAATTGTGTGATGTCATCATGTCCATATAGAGGAACTGTGTGATGTCATCATGTCCATATGGGGGAACTGTGTGATGTCATCATGTCTATATGGAGGAACTGTGTGATATCATCATGTCAATATAGAGGAATTGTGTGAGGTCATCATGTCCATATAGAGGAATTGTGTGATGTCATCATGTCCATATAGAAGAATTGTGTGAGGTAATCATGTCCATATGGAGGAACTGTGTGATGTCATCATGTCCATATGGAGGAACTGTGTGATGTCATCATGTCTATATAGAGGAATTGTGTGAGGTCATCATGTCCATATAGAGGAACTGTGTGATGTCATCATGTCCATATAGAGGAATTGTGTGATGTAATCATGTCCATATAGAAGAATTGTGTGATGTCATCATGTCCATATAGAGGAACTGTGTGATGTCATCATGTCCATATGGAGGAACTGTGTGATGTCATCATGTCTATATGGAGGAACTGTGTGATATCATCATGTCAATATAGAGGAATTGTGTGAGGTCATCATGTCCATATAGAGGAACTGTGTGATGTCATCATGTCTATATGGAGGAACTGTGTGATGTCATCATGTCCATATAGAGGAACTGTGTGATGTCATCATGTCCATATAGAGGAATTGTGTGATGTCATCATGTCCATATAGAGGAATTGTGTGATGTCATCATGTCTATATAGAGGAACTGTGTGGTGTCATCACGTCCATATAGAGGAACTGTGTGATGTCATCATGTCCATATAGAGGAATTGTGTGATGTCATAATTTCCATATGGAGGAACTGTGTGATGTCATCATGTCCATATGGAGGAACTGTGTGATGTCATCATGTCCATATGGAGGAACTGTGTGATGTCATCATGTCCATATGGAGGAACTGTGTGATGTCATCATGTCCATATGGAGAAACTGTGTGATGTCATCATGTCCATATGGAGGAACTGTGTGATGTCATCATGTCCATATGGAGGAACTGTGTGATGTCATCATGTCCATATGGAGGAACTGTGTGATGTCATCATGTCCATATGGAGGAACTGTGTGATGTCATCATGTCCATATGGATGAACTGTGTGATGTCATCATGTCCATATGGATGAACTGTGTGAGGTCATCATGTCCATATGGAGGAACTGTGTGATGTCATCATTAGTGTTGCTCGCGAATATTCGCAATGCAATTAATCGCGAATATCGCATACATCACGAATTTGCAAATATTGCAAATATAGAAATGACAAATAATCGCTTTTTTTTTTTTTTTCACAGTACACATCACAGTGATCACTGATCATCCCTCTCTGCTTCCAGCTTGTGTGGCCTAAAGAAGCGGCGCGCGAATATTGAGCCCTCCCTTCTTTAGGGAACTGACGGGCTGGTGCATTAACTCTGATTTTTTTGCCCATTGAAACCAATAGGCCCATTGTGGTCTATGGGGATCTCACATTATGTAAAACTGTAAGATAAGCAGGAGGGTCTCGGCAGTACAGTGGATGGGAGACCCTGGTGGTGGATCGAGTCCCGGGGTGGGACGGAGTGTTACAGTGTTGTGGTTAAACTTTACTTTCCTGGAAAAGCTGCTGAGTTGCCCATAGAAACCAATCAGATCGCTTCTTTCATTTTTCACAAGTCCTCTGCAAAATGAAAGAAGCGATCTGATTGGTTGCTATGGGCAACTCGGCAGCTTTTCCTGGACCCATGTAGTGTGGGGATGATCAAGGCCATATATGAATACAGGTAGTGTCCATTCCTGGGGTCAGAAGTAATTTTTGGTATAAATAGCCAGAAAGGCAAATAAAGGCTTTCCTCTAATTGCTAACCATCTCTAACCTTTCCAAGTTCTGGGAAGCCGTCAATTATGAAAGTACACAGTGATGCCTCTTGAACATAATCTTCCTCTCCTCCCTCTCTTTATCAGCAGATTACTGCTTAAACCATAGCTGCTTTTGTAATGTCAACCCCCTTCCCCATTGCTGTGATCCTTTCTGTTCGTTTCCTTTGATTTGAGATAGTACTTTGCAAACCCAGTACATCAATGAACCCTTGTCCACCAACATGCTATCTATAGCAGTGTAATGTAAATAATCCTCCAGCACAGTGGCAATCAGTTAAAGCCAGTCCCAGTCACTAACTGTGGGCAAAATGTTTGCTCTCTGTCTAATTCACACAGGCTTGGCTTGTGAGTAGTTTCTACCCTGCCATTGGCCAGAGAACTAAAGGAAAGGAAGTCTATGTGTGAGCACTGCTGGCAAACAGTCCAGTTCTGATAACACTCAGGGAAATAGAGAGAATAGGAAATAACTGTGCATCATGGATGGGACTCAGTAAGAGATAAAAATAATCTTGTCGACACTCTGAAGGGTCAATGTAACAAAAGCAGGTTTTTGAAAGTATTTATAAAAGTACACATACACTAACTGTGTGTCTCTATAGTAGCCAAAGAAGCAGAGTTACCTGAAGACCTGTCCCTAAAGTGCAAGTCTGATAACATCCTCAGGGGATTTGGGGACTTATTTTAAATTTTCCCTGGGCCCTGGTACAACTGTTAAGCTTCTACTGACATTAGTGAGGTACTGGTACAATGTGCATGTAATTGTGTACCCAACCAAGGTCCAGAGCAGCATTTCACTGTCCTTGTGTTGACAACTAAGTATATATGACGACAAAGTATATATGAAGACGCACACAGAAGGATATGTTCTGTAATCAACCCTCCCTCTGCTTTTCTTCCCATAGCAATATGTATACCTGGTGCCCCATCCCCCCCACCAGCATAGCCTGTCTGCATTGTGAATATAAATATACATATGGCAATTCTATAGCTCTACATCTATATTCATGAACCAAGATGTTCGGGTAGAACATTAATACAGATCCTTCCCAGATAGGAGAGTGCAGAGAAAACAGTGTGATGTCAGTCTATAGGGACCTCAGCTATCTAATTTCTGTACTTTCTCTTTAATATTTGGCAGCAAATAATTTATTATAGCCTTTGGAAAAACATTAACAACCTCTATCACTACAATACTGAGCATGTAATAGTGTCATCCTTGCTTTCAGGTTAAGATGTATTCTTTTTTACACCTGTGAACAGTGAATAGACAACATGAACGTACCTGTTTGCTAAGCAAAGTTCGTTGAAAGAGTCTAAGGAAAGCAGCCAGACTAAACCGGTACATATTATTAATTTTGGATAAGTCACAGATAATGAAGTACATTTTGCTGGCACTTTCTGCAAGGGGAAGATAGACATTCCGCTCCTGTGGATAAGAAAAGATGGATTAAAAAAAATTACATTTGTGCATTTACTGCCATCTAATGGACAGTTGTGACAATAACACAGTTTTGTTCTGTTGTTACTTGTGCGAGATTTACCTGGTTACTGGTAAAAAAAATTCACCTTCTGCTTTCATTTCTATTGAACACTTAACATTAATATCCAGTTGTTATCAACATTATATTTAAGTTCAAAATTTTAAGACTATTATTTCTCATACAGAAATTTAAATCACCCTTATTGTCACTGATATAATGGAATAAGCTGTACATGTCTTGTATGATGGGATAAACTGTGCGCGCCTCACGTATGATGGGATAAGATGCGCTCCTCACGTATGATGGGATAAGCTGCGCGCCTCACGTATGATGGGTTAAGATGCGCGCCTCACGTATGATGGGATAAGATGCGCGCCTCACGTATGATGGGATAAGATGCGCGCCTCACGTATGATGGGATAAGATGCGCGCCTCACGTATGTTGGGATAAGCTGCACGCCTCACGTATGTTGGGATAAGCTGCACGATGGGATAAGCTGCGCGCCTCACGTATGATGGGATAAGATGCGCGCCTCACATATGATGGGATAAGCTGCGCGCCTCACGTATGTTGGGATAAGCTGCGCGCCTCACGTATGTTGGGATAAGCTGCACGCCTCACGTATGTTGGGATAAGCTGCGCGCCTCACGTATGTTGGGATAAGCTGCGCGCCTCACGTATGATGGGATAAGCTGAGCGCCTCACGTATGATGGGATAAGCTGCGCGCCTCACGTATGTTGGGATAAGCTGCGCGCCTCACGTATGTTGGGATAAGCTGCGCGCCTCAAGTATGATGGGATAAGATGCGCGCCTCACGTATGATGGGATAAGATGCGCGCCTCACGTATGTTGGGATAAGCTGCGCGCCTCACGTATGATGGGATAAGCTGCGCGCCTCACGTATGTTGGGATAAGCTGCGCGCCTCACGTATGTTGGGATAAGCTGCGCGCCTCAAGTATGATGGGATAAGATGCGCGCCTCACGTATGATGGGATGAGATGCGCGCCTCACGTATGTTGGGATAAGCTGCGCGCCTGACGTATGATGGGATAAGCTGCGCGCCTCACGTATGATGGGATAAGCTGCGCGCCTCACGTATGATGGGATAAGCTGCGCGCCTCACGTATGATGGGATAAGATGCGCGCCTCACGTATGATGGGATAAGATGCGCGCCTCACGTATGATGGGTTAAGATGCGCGCCTCACCTATGATGGGATAAGATGCGCGCCTCGCGTATGATGGGATAAGCTGCGCGCCTCACATATGTTGGGATAAGCTGCGCGCCTCACGTATGTTGGGATAAGCTGCGCGCCTCACGTATGTTGGGATAAGCTGCGCGCCTCACGTATGTTGGGATAAGCTGCGCGCCTCAAGTATGATGGGATAAGATGCGCGCCTCACGTATGATGGGATAAGATGCGCGCCTCACGTATGTTGGGATAAGCTGCGCGCCTCACGTATGTTGGGATAAGCTGCGTGCCTCACGTATGTTGGGATAAGCTGCGCGCCTCACGTATGTTGGGATAAGCTGCGCGCCTCACGTATGATGGGATAAGCTGCATACCTCACATATGATGGGATAAGATGCGCGCCTCATGTATGATGGGATAAGCTGCGCGCCTAACGTATGATGGGATAAGCTGCGCGCCTCACGTATGATGGGATAAGCTGCGCGCCTCACGTATGATGGGATAAGCTGCGCGCCTCACGTATGATGGGATAAGCTGCGCGCCTCACGTATGATGGGATAAGATGCGCGCCTCACGTATGATGGGATAAGATGCTCGTCTATCATATTCTGGTATAACCAGTACATATCTTGGGGTAACCTGTACATATCTTGTATAAGGGATAATTTGTATTTATGATAAGATAACCTGTGCATCTCTCCTATGATGGGATAACCTGTGCATCTCTCCTATGATGGGATAATCTGTGCATCTCTCCTATGATAGATAACCTGTGCATCTCTCCTATGATGGGATAACCTGTGCATCTCTCCTATGATAGATAACCTGTGCATCTCTCCTATGATGGGATAACCTGTGCATCTCTCCTATGATAGATAACCTGTGCATCTCTCCTATGATAGATAACCTGTGCATCTCTCCTATGATAGATAACCTGTGCATCTCTCCTATGATGGGATAACCTGTGCATCTCTCCTATGATAGATAACCTGTGCATCTCTCCTATGATGGGATAATCTGTGCATTTCTCCTATGATAGATAACCTGTGCATCTCTCCTATGATGGGATAATCTGTGCATCTCTCCTATGATAGATAACCTGTGCATCTCTCCTATGATGGGATAACCTGTGCATCTCTCCTATGATAGATAACCTGTGCATCTCTCCTATGATGGGATAACCTGTGCATCTCTCCTATGATAGATAACCTGTGCATCTCTCCTATGATGGGATAACCTGTGCATCTCTCCTATGATAGATAACCTGTGCATCTCTCCTATGATAGATAACCTGTGCATCTCTCCTATGATAGATAACCTGTGCATCTCTCCTATGATGGGATAACCTGTGCATCTCTCCTATGATGGGATAACCTGTGCATCTCTCCTATGATGGGATAACCTGTGCATCTCTCCTATGATGGGATAACCTGTGCATCTCTCCTATGATAGATAACCTGTGCATCTCTCCTATGATGGGATAACCTGTGCATCTCTCCTATGATAGATAACCTGTGCATCTCTCCTATGATGGGATAACCTGTGCATCTCTCCTATGATAGATAACCTGTGCATCTCTCCTATGATAGATAACCTGTGCATCTCTCCTATGATGGGATAACCTGTGCATCTCTCCTATGATAGATAACCTGTGCATCTCTCCTATGATGGGATAACCTGTGCATCTCTCCTATGATAGATAACCTGTGCATCTCTCCTATGATAGATAACCTGTGCATCTCTCCTATGATGGGATAACATGTGCATCTCTCCTATGATAGATAATCTGTGCATCTCTCCTATGATGGGATAACCTGTGCATCTCTCCTATGATGGGATAACCTGTGCATCTCTCCTATGATGGGATAACCTGTGCATCTCTCCTATGATGGGATAAACTGTGCATCTATTATATGATGGAATAACTTGAATAACCTGAACATCTCTCATATGACATGATAACCAGTGTGTCTCCAATGATGGGATAATCCCTGTGCCTCCCTTATAATGGGATAATCTGTGCATCTTTATTCTTATTTCACAGCCTAATCTATCTGGCTCACAGTCAGGGGCTGAAATCTGAAATCCAAAGCAAATATTCCTTAAAAATGAATGAATGTAAAATGTAAGTAAGAACCTGATCCAGGGAGATCTGCAGCCGGTGTGATTCGCTCAGAGACTCCTGTATGAGCGCGCTGCTCGCTTTGGTCTGATTCAAAGAGTTTATCAGCTCCTTGTTGTCCAGCATGTTTCCTTGGGATGTCGCAAGTGTCTGAGAACAAGAAGAGTTTTATAAAACACTGACACAAATTCTATGTCCTCTTGTTCACATTATAAGTCAAAAGGTTTTATAATTCATCTAGATTCCTCTGACTGAAACCCAGCAGTCTGATCCCTACTAATAAAGAAAGTGACAGCGTACTCTAGACACATGCAACTGGTTGTTATTGGAAAAAAAATACTTTAACCCTTTAACGACCTTGGACGTGTGTACACATATTTGTGCCGTTAAGCAGGTATGGCCGGCCCAAAGCTGATTCCTGTTGCTGGGGGTCGTTGTTAATAGCTGACATGTGACTTCTGAGGTAGCCGGAGGGCTTCCCTCTGTTTCCACGGTGGCTGCTGCGCTGTGAATGATAAAGCCTGGCAGAACCAGGCTGTATCAATCGAGCACAGAGCACACAGATCAATGTGAACCACATTGATCTGTATGAGGAATCAAATGATTCCTCCTAAAAGTCCCCTAAGGGGACTAAAAGTGTAAAAAAAATAAAAATAAAAAGTATAAAAAAAAAAGTTTAAAAACACACACATTAAATCACCAGTCTTTTCCCAAATTCCATATAAAAATATATAAACATGATAAAAAATAAACATGTGGTATTGCCGCGTACGTAACTATAAAAATATAAAGTTATTGAAACTGCATGGTCAATGGCGAACGCACTAAAAAATTCTAAAGTACAAAATTGCGTATTTATGGTCACTTTGTATACCCTAACAAAAATGTATAAAAACCGATCAAAAGTCCCATCAAAACAAAAATCGTACCGATGAAAACTTCAGATCACAGCACAAAAAATAGGCCCTCATACATCCCCATATATGGAAAAATAAAGTTATGAGGTCAGAAGGGGACATTTTAAACCTACAAATTTTCGTGCATAAAGTAATAATTTTTGTAAAACAAAATCAAACCTATATAAGTAGGGTATCATTTTAATCCTATGGACCTACAGAATAATGATAAGGTGTCACTTTAACCGAAAAATGCACTGCGAAGAAATGGAAGCCCCCAAAAGTTACAAAATGCAGGCCTTTTTTTTTGTTTGTTTTTTTCATTTTAGCCCCACAAATTTTTTTTCTGGTTCTGCCGTAGAGTTTGTGGTCATTGATGTCATTATAAAGTAAAATTGGTGGCACAAAAAAACAAGCCCTCATATGGGTCTGTAGGGGGAAAATTAAAAGCGTTGTGATCTTTAGAAGGTGAGGAGGAAAAAAACTAAAGTGCAAAAATAAAAAAACTTGTGGTCCATAAGTGGTTAAAGGGGTGATCCAGTGGAAATCCTTCCAGTAGTTATCAGCTGCTGTATGCTCTAGAGGAAGTTCTTTTCTTTTTTTAATTTATTTTCTGTCTCACCACAGTGCTCTCTGCTGACACCTCTGTCCATGTCAGGAACTGTCCAGAGTAGGAGCAAATCCCCATAGCAAACCTATCCTGCTCTGGACAGTTCCTGACACGGACAGAGTTGTCAGCAGAGAGCACTGTGGTCAGACAGCAAAGAAATTCGAAAAGAAAAGAACTTCCTGTGAAGAATACAGCTGCTGCTAAGTACTGGAAGGATTCAAATTTTTACAAATCTACAGATTTACAAATCTGTTAACTTTCCGGCACCAGTTGATTAAAAAAATTGTTTTCCACTGGAGTACCCCTTTAAAGTATACCTATCATTTAATTAACTTCAGAAAGTCATAGTAACATGTGAGAAGTTCTGATCTGAGTACTGTGATCCTTAATTTCAGCTCAAGAAAATCAGTGCCGAGAAAAGGAGGAACAAACGATCACCGGCGCCTCGTGCATTAAAAGATAACAATGGGCCAAGGAGTCAGGGTTTAATACATACTGCTAACCTTGAGCGTATTTGATATACGCATATCACCCTTATAGCAAGGGTACAACAAGATAGATCCACTGTGCTGCTGCTGTAGGGTATCGGTAACCAGTCCGCAAATAAATGGAGGAATAGGCAGAAGAAAATTCCCTCAATAGGCGCTGCAGCAAGGTGGAATAATAGAACACAAAACTTAAAAAAGTTTAATTCAGTCCAATAATGTGTTTTGGGCTTACAGCCCTTCTTCAGCTTAATATCTAATACCAATGTGAAGAAGGGCTGTTAGCCCGAAATGTGTTATTGAAATGAATAAAACTTTATACAGAATTCCAAGTTTTGTGTTCTTCTACTACACCTTGATGCAGCGCCTATTGAGGGAATGTTCTTCTGCCTATTCCTCCTTAATTTCAGCTCAGACCTCAGAGAGGTAAAAGAGCTTTGGACAGACTGAAAATCTGAGACTTTCAATAAATTTATATACTGCAAGCTCGGCTTCCAAGAAGAGCAAACAGGAGCGGAAACTAAGCATTCTGCCCTTTGTATTAGCGATTTATGGGGGTGTCAGCACCTGAACACACAGAGATCAAAACTTCTGACATGTCATTACACATCAGAAGTTTGTAAAAATGATCGAGATCTTTCAATACAATGCAATTAAGAAAATGTCTCCTTAAAGGAAATCTGTCATCAGTGTCACCTTCACTAACCTGTTGGTAAAGACAGGTAGTGCAGGTTACACTGATGACAACGATACTTACCTGGTCACGTTCCGTGCTGTGGTTCTCCGGCTATCCTCTTTGGTATCTTCAGCTCCGGGCCAGACTTGGAGCATGGGTGGAGCTTAGCTACGTCACTGCTGCTGTTTTCTGCTGGGTCCCGCTGCTAGCAAACAGCAGTGATGACATCACTAAGCTCCGCCCATGCTCCAAGTCGGGCCCGGAGCTGAAGATACCAAAGAGGATAGCCGGAGAACCACAGCACGGAACGTGACCAGGTAAGTATCGTTTTGAAGGTGACACCTATGACAGATTTTTTTATTTTATTTGATGCATTGATAACGAGCCAAAGGCTGTACACGCATGTTGGGAGTTGTAGTTTTGCAACAGCCGGAGGCCCCTTAGTTGGGAAACCCTAGAGACATCCACCTGTAGACTGTTATTTTAGAATGTTGATTGGTTAGGCAAGATGCCTTGAAAGGTACTGATCCTCCTTGTGGTAATTCAGCTGATGTAGGGAGCCTCTAAGGCAATGCTTTCTGGGATGTATGTAAACTAGCTCTCCTCCAGAAAGCAGAAAACGCTCTCTCTCGTGTGCACATTTCCTTATATTCATTTCTAAGTGGCTCTTGTCATTGCCATATTACTCCAGCAATAGTCCCCTTGTCCATTAGAATGTGCTGCTATTGCCTATTAAATCAAAGTTTCTGACATATTCAGATTTTACAATGCTTCACTGCATTATAGTTCAGCACAAAACAAACTGGGGCCTTTCTAAAAGGTGCAAACTGGGGAGTCTCTATACGTCTCACCTCCAGGAGCGACTCTTCTAGCTTAGCCAGCTGAATCTTCTTATCTTCCTCTTGTTGCAGTAACCTGGTCTTCTGTTCTTCCAGGTCTGGTTTTTCATGCTGAATGGTTAAAGCCAGGAGCTAGACAGAATAATATTGAGATGTGTCAGTGCATCCCTGAGCTGTTGACAACAATGAATCAGAAAACTTCCAGCAAAAGATGACAATAGACCGGCATATCCTGAATTATTCTAATATGCAATTTATAATCATTTGTATTCTTTCCGCCGAGGACGCAGCTTTTCCAGTAGACATTAAAGATTCTCCCTGGTGTAACTGAACGTAAGGCGCTCTTAAATGAGATCTTTTACATTACAGACACGGAAGTGTAATTACTACAAGCCAGAACTAGAACAATGAAACTCCATCTAATGTACAGTATATGCATTTCAATGTTCTGCAGCCCGTGGACGGGAACCGGCAGAGAAGAGATTATACTGTCAATCTTAGACCATCTGCAACGGCTTCAGAATATATGAGAGAGGTCACTAGTCTTAGACATCCTTTTTCTCCTATTCTTCATACCTCAACAATTTCCGTAGGTCATGTTAACTTAAAGGGGTATCCTTATCAACAGGATATGCATCACTTTATGGTCAGTTGGGGGTCTAATCTCTAGGACCGATCCTGACAATGAAGATCCCACAGTGAAGATTTAGTACTGTGTCCCTTTCACTTTTTTTTTCTCGGCTGTGCAAGAACTGCAGCACAAACAGTTAAAGCGAATGGGGCCACGCTGCAGGTCTTTGCACATCTGGGGGTGGCCAGGAACGGCGCTGTACAGGGATAACATAGGTGGACGCAGCTTTAAATCCACACTGCTCACCCTTCAATCACTGGGCTAGTTAGTAGGAGTCCCAGTGGTTGGATGAATATCCAAGCAATATGCAGGCACTTCATATGGTGGGAATACTGCATATTTTTGCTGCATATTTTCTGCAGCTGATTGTGCTACCCACTTAAGTTAATGGGAAGCAAAATCAGCTGCACAAAATATGCAGCAGATCCTGTATGTGTGAATGTACCCTAAAAGTGGCAGGAGTTAGTGTCCCAATGCTAACCAAACTTGTTTTTTATTTTTATTTTTTAAATACGGTGGCTTTATTCTTTAAAAAATAAAGTTTTTTCGTGCATCCCATAGCTTCAGAGAGCCGTGGCCAAGGGTCCGCTGTAACCTCAGGCCACAATGCCTCTCTACTGCTATGTCATGGCCCTTTGATTAACACACAGGGCTCGGCGCATGCACAACAAGTCTGTGAGCCTGGGGGACACCCCACACGAGCCTTGCAAACGACAAAACACACAGTGCCACCATCAGCAGTCAAGTTCTGTGTGTTAATCAAAGGACAGAGCAGCCGTGACATAAGTACAAAGAGGCATTGAGCCCAGGGAAACAGGCCTGGCTCTCTGACATTAAGGGGCGCACAAATTAAAAAAATAAATTAAAATTAACGGGGGACAACGATCTGCCGACACGACCTGCCGACCCCCCTCATCATCATCCCCCCCCCTTCATCATCACCGCCTGTCAATCCCTTCATTAGTGGTCTTCAGCCTGCGGACCTCCAGATGTTGCAAAACTACAACTCCCAGCATGCCCAGACAGCCATCGGCTGTCCGGGCATGCTGGGAGTTGTAGTTTTAAAACATCTGGAGGTCCGCAGGTTGAAGACCACTGCGACCTTCGTCAGCCCGCAATGACTAACCCTCCCCACCGGACGGTCCCTGCAGCATAGATGCTCCGGACCAACTCAACCTTCCTTCCCACCGAGGGGAGGTGAGTAGAAAACTAAAGGGGGGTCTGGATGATGACCAAAGCCGCAGTGGTCTTCAAGCTGCGGACCTCCAGAAGTTTCAAAACTACAACTCCTAGCATGTATGGACAGCCGATGGCTGTCCGGGCATGCTGGGAGTTGTAGTTTTGCAACATCTGGAGGTCCGCAGGTTGAAGACCACTGAGAAGGGATTGAAAGGCGGAGAGTTCACTCGAGTATAAGCCGAGGGGGGCGTTTTCAGCAAGAAAAATCATGCTGAAAAACTCGGCTTATACTCGAGTATCTATCTATCTATCTATCTATCTATATATAAATAAAAAAAACTCAACGTGTGTGTATGTGTGTGTGTATGTATGTATGTATGTATGTATGTATGTGTGTGTGTGTGTATATATGTATATATGTATGTATGTGTGTGTGTGTATGTATGTATGTATGTATGTATGTATGTATGTGTGTGTGTGTGTGTGTGTGTGTGTGTATGTATATATGTATATATGTATGTGTGTGTGTGTATGTATGTATGTGTGTATGTATGTATGTGTGTGTGTGTGTATGTATGTATGTATGTGTATGTATGTATGTATGTGTGTGTGTGTGTGTGTGTGTGTATATATGTATATATGTATGTGTGTGTGTATGTATGTATGTATGTATGTATGTATGTGTGTGTGTGTGTGTGTGTGTATGTATATATGTATATATGTATGTGTGTGTGTGTATGTATGTATGTATGTATGTTCCACAAAAACTTCCAAACGGCTAAAGATATTAACATGAAACTTGGCCACATGTTACTTATATGTCAACAACAAACATAGGATAGGTGATTTAACCCTTATTCACCCCGATTTGCCAGGGGCGGGGTTTATGTTTAAAGTCCTATACAAGTCTATGGGAAACAAATGTTACTGCATAACTTCCAAACGGCTGAAGATATTTCGATAATACTTGGTCACATGTTACTTATATGTCCAGTTAAATATAGGATAGTTGATTTAACCCTTAACTACCTCATTTGTGAGGGTCGGGGTTTTTGTTTAAAGTCCCATGCAAATCAATGGGAAATGTATGTTCTCACATAACTTCTGTACGTCTGAAGATATTTCAATACCTGGTCACATATTACAGGTCGGGATAGGAGGTCGGGATAGGAGGTCGGGATATGACAACAATATATGGGGATGGGATTTGAAGTCAAAAGTTTCCTCCTTTGTTGATTTTCCTCCCCAACAAGGATGAGGAAGGAAAAACCGGGCAACGCCGGGTACTCAGATAGTATGTATATATATATATATATATATATATATATATATATATATATATATATATTTTTTTTTTATTTTTTATTTTTTTTTTACAGAATGAAAGCACCACATTACATAAAAAAGCTATGGTTAACATGGGGACTCTAACCCCTGGTAGACTGTGTGGACAGCTTTATGAGGTTCCGTTCTTCATTTCTTTCTTGAGTGACAGATTCACATCCATTTTTATTGGAGTTGCAGTTGTTTCAGAGACAGCCCTGGCTGCTGAAGACAAAACATGACTATAAACTTATCCTGAAATAAGTTAACTCACATTGTAATGCAAGCCATACACAATTACTATACTCTTGCCTTCCCCATAAAGCCATCTCTTCCAGCAGTAGAATTACCTGTCCTCGTAATCCAGCTCTTGTGGTTGTGAAATTAACCTCAGTAACAATTGAAGAAGCATCTGGTGGTATGAATGGATTAGGATTGCGCGTTGCAAGAAATAAGCGGAATTCTTCATTATAGTCTATGGTTTTTTCTCCAATCTGGACAACATATCGAGGCCCTGGAAAAAAAAAAACACAATGGTCAAACTTAACCCCTTAAGGACGAAGCCCATTTTGACCTTAAGGACCAGGCCAGTTTTCATTTTTGCGTTTTTGTTTTTCCCTCCTCTCCTTTTATTTTTTCACCTACAGACCCATATAAGGGCTTGTTTTTTGTGAGACTAATTGTACTTTGTAATGACACCTTTCATTTTACCACAAGGTGTACCATGAAAACAAAAAATTTATATTGGGGGGCGGAAATTTAAAAGAACACTTGATTTTTTTTACTTTTTTTTTGGGGGGGGGGGGGGTTTGGTTTTTACGCAGTGCACTTTATGGTAAAAATGATACATTATCTATATTCTGTACGTCAATGCGATTAAAATGATACCCAATTTATATAGTTTTTCTATTATTGTACTAATTTGAAAAAAATGTAAACTTTTTTAAACAAAATTCATATGCATAAAATGGTCCTTTTCTGAGCCCTATAACTTTTATGTTTTTCCATATACACGGGGCTGTATGAGGGCTCATTTTTTTGCACGGTGATCTGTAGTTTTTATCTGTACCATTTTTGCTTTGATGTGACTTTTTGATCACTTTTAAAAATGTTTTTGATATATGATGTGATAAAAAATCTGTATTTTTGGTGTTCGATTTTTTTTTACGTTTACGTCGTTTACTGTGCAGGGACATTTACGCATGCAACGATACCAAATATGTTACCCTTATTTTCTCATTTAAAAAAAAATATATAAAATAAAAAAATAAAAAATAAAAGTTAATTAAAAGTTTTATTAGGGGGAGGGGATTTTAGGGGACTTTAATATGCAATTATTAGATAGCATTATACAGTGAATGCAATGTCTATGGCATTGAATTACACAGTGAGATCGGCGATCCACTGATATAGCCTGGTAAAGCCAGTGTTCCATGAGCCCCTCTGAGTTACCGGAGATTTTTAGTTTTACTTTAGATGCCGTGATCGGCACTGATCACAGCGTCTAAAGGGTAAATACTTACAGCGGCGGGATCGCAGCTGCCCGTCATTAACAGTGAGTGTCTGGCTACTGATAGTAGCCGATACTCACTTCTCTGAAGCAAGCGCAGCTCCTGTGCTCACTTCAAAGCCGCTTAAGGACTCAAGGCATACAGGTACACCCTTGGTCCTTAAGTACCAGGATACAAGGGTGTACCTGTACGCCCTTCGTCATTAACAGGTTAAAGGAGATATGTGGCAGAAATTTTTTAAGTCACTCTGTGCCCGGGCTGCAAAAACATAAAAAACCAACTTTAACTCCCCTTTCTAGATACCCCCGTTGCTGCAGTATCGGTGTCCCATTCCTGCAGTGCTGCTCGGCTCTGTTCCCCTTAGACTCGGAACATGACACTGCGGTCAGCATATCGTCAGCCGCAGCAATGTCCTGCCTCGGCCGGTGATAGGCTGAGTGCACTGACATGTAAGGAGCCTGGGCCGACACCTTACATGACAATGCGCTCAGCATATCCCCGGCCGAGGTGGGACATCGCTGCGGCCGGCGATACGCTGCCTGCACTGTGACATTTCGAGCCTAAGAAGCCAGAAACCAGAACGGGATGCTGATATCTCCACAACGGGGGAACGTCGGAAGGGAGTTAAAGATTGTTTTTTTTTTAATATATTTTTTCAGCCTGGCCTCAGGGGGACATAAAACATTTCTGCCACATATCTCCTTTAAGTTTACTTCTAAACATTACCCAATGAGTTTTTTTTTCTGTGAAATGCAAAATGCTGGATAGTTACTAGAATTATAAAAATGTAAGAGTAATGTCTATGCAGTTACGGTAAATTGAGCTATTGATATCATTGGCTTATCCCCACATCCAGCACTTGATTGAAGTTATGACACCAACATTTTATTATCCACAATTAAAACATTATAGCAAAAGGGAAGATCTGATGCAATTCTCACCCAGAAGCAGTGGTATTTCCTTCCATGCACTGCTACAGACCCATATAACATGAATTTACAATCTATGAGCTAAACAATTGATTTCTTTGTATTTTGCTCCATTTTCTACTAACTGATGATGCTCCCCCACCCACATATAGAGAAAGCCTGTGAGTCCTGCTCCCACCACCCACATATAAAAAAAGCCTGTGAGTCCTGCTCCCCCACTCACATGTAAACCTAGCCTGTGAGTCCTGCTCCCCGCACCCACATATAGAGAAAGCCTGTGAGTCCCGCTCCCCGCACCCACATATAGAGAAAGCCTGTGAGTCCCGCTCCCCGCACCCACATATAGAGAAAGCCTGTGATTCCTGCTCCCCCACCCACATATAGAGAAAGGCTGCGAGTCCTGCTTCCCCCACCCACATATAGAGAAAGCCTGTGAGTCCTGTTCCCCCACCCACATATAGAGAAAGGCTGCGAGTCCTGCTTCCCCCACCCACATATAGAGAAAGCCTGTGAGTCCTGCTCCCCGCACCCACATATAGAGAAAGCCTGTGAGTCCTGTTCCCCCACCCACATATAGAGAAAGCCTGTGAGCACAGCTTATTCCAACCACATATTGAGAAATCCGAATCCTGCTTTTACCACAAATGTAGAAAGAAAGCCTATAAGTCTTGCTCCCCCACCTACTCATAGAAAAAGCCTGTGAGTCCTGCCCTGCTCAACCACATATAATGAAAGCCTGTGGGTCCTGCATCCCTAAATCCACATATAATGAAGGCCTGTGAGTTCTGCTCCCCCCACCCAAATACAGATAAATCCTTCAGAGCGGTGACAATGTGATCTGAATGCTCTCATTGCTATTATAGAGCTCTTAAAAGTTCCCTCCATGTTGGACACACATTTCCGGGGAAGAACCAGACCTGCACTGTTTGTCAGTAGTACACACACAGTAACTTTTTTAGCTTACTTGTCAGGCCAATCACAGCAAATAACTTACACTTTACTGCTATGAAATGACATAGTGCTAGAGAAAGTGCACTGGACTGAACAAGCTAGACTGTGCTGAGGGATGATTTATACAGTCCAACACATGGCATGTTGGAGGAGAAAGGGTTACTTATGCTCTGGCTTTGCAGGCTGCTATGTGAGCATAAATGAAAGAAACAAGGTAAAGGGAGATTACATTAACAAGACAGCTGTAATGTCTGTTTATCTGTATTTTGTATTTTCTGCTTTGGGTCCTGTTCAGACAATAGATTTGTGTCTGAACAGTTTCTGTGTTAATTCTTCCTGAGATGGGAAGAGTCAACCTTCCTGATTTCAGCACTGGGATAATATATAAGGCTTCTTCAGGTACTGTTATTTGCTGGCTATTAGACCTATTACTCAGACCATGTTTGCATTATGTTCACTATGTCTGTCTGAGCACATATCCTGAGTTTTAACCATGGTTATCTATCCTGTTTGATATATAGATTTTAGCTTGCCTTGTTTGAGTATTTTGTCGGGTTTTGATATTTTTGTATTGTTCGTTCTGCTTATGCTTTGTGTTTCCTTAGTCCGTATTCACCCTATGCGTTTTATCAGTCCTGTTGTATCCGTGTTTGCTTGCATTTAGGATTTTTGTTTCCTCCTAGGCTAGTATCTTGATCACTCGGTGGAGTGTGCCCGCTATCTAGGAGCCTATTTGGCTTTAGTATTGATGTCCCTCTATGATTGGAGTGGGGTGTCTAGTGTTTTCCTTGTTCTGATTCTAGTGTGAACAGTGCTCTTGATTTCCTGACCAGTTTAGTGTTTTGACATTCAGTTAACCTGTTCATCCCCTGCATCTCCTGGTTTTGTCGGCTTTATACTTATCCTCATATCTAGTCTTGTTCATATTATCATATCTGCCGTTAATCTTTATGCTGGTTCTAGAACTGTTTGTTAGTATGGTACATCCTGCCTGGTATATCTGTTTGTTGGTTATTGTATTTCCGTTATGTTCCTGACTTGTTCCCCGACTTTGAACAGTTTTGTTTGTTTTGTTGACTTTGACGTCCATGCACTTTAGCTCAAGGAAGGGACCGGCTCCAAGTTGTCGATCCGTCATTTAGGACGGATGGGCAAGTAGGCAGGGAGAGTGGTCTTAGGACAGCTTTAGGGCTCCCTTCTCCCTGCCCTCCAGCTAACGACAACAGCCATGTGTACATGCAGTAGTAAAACACAAAGTACAGTTGCTCAGAACTTCATGGGTGGTCAGAGATGAGAGAGAAGCCTTGATTTACCTTTCATTCACAGTGTAGATCCTCTGGACAAGGAAGATAGACCCAGCGTACATGAACAAAGCCCAGTCTCTCTCTCTCCAGTACAAATGACAAACTAAGTCTTACTCCAGCTTCCTGTGTTCTATTTTGGCCTCTCTGTTACTAAAGAAGAACTAAGCCTATGGACATGAAGTGGACAGTAGTTTGCAGGAAAGTAAGACACCTAGAGGCCAAGACTTTCAAGCTTTCTCCTGGTGTAAGGAGTAATTTTTGGTAAATTAGGTGATTTAGAGATATGTTAGAAATCTGAAAGTTTATCAAATGGAGGGAAGTTGTTTGAAACAACAGTGCTCATTTAAGAATAAAAACATTTAATAGCTAGCTACAACCTTCTACAATAAATCTAAATCCAGACACATATCCTCGAGATGCACTGAGACAGATGTTGATGGTCTTGATACACAATTGTTGTCATTAATCAGAGGGGAAAAAAAAAGTAACAACATTCATTTGACACTTTCCAGTTCACTCTATTTATCAGTAATGGGTACAGGATGTGACAGAAAGATCTCGTACAAAAGTGGACTTACCCTGAGCAATAAGATCTTTTCTAAGTAATGGATATAGCACCGGCTCCACTCCATCCATCTCCTGGATAATAAGTGTCTTGCCAAAGCGGACAGCTAGCTCAAGAGCCGTAATGAAGTTTGCATCCTGCATGTACATAAAACATAACATGAGTTCTAGCTCTGTGATCCGGCGACAGACAGTAAATTGGCGACATGCATGAATAAGACAAAACAAAAACAGCTGATGCTGGAAAATGTGCGACAAAATACATCGCTGAGCAGAAGCCGGATCGGCTTTTCACTTGACTGATCGAATAAGAGCATAAAAATTATATTTTTATATCTGTAAAACTGAGGACTAAAGCTGACTGCTCCTTCACGAGAAATCTCAGTCCGTAACGGGCTAAGAAATATTTCAATTACTAAGCTTATTTATATATTTGTCTTGGGACAGCAAAGCCAATGATAAGTGAATCTCATTTTTACTTCTATGTAGCCACTTTGCCACTGCTAGGAACTCACAACATGCAGCGTCCTGTGCCATAGACATCAGTTATAAGAACTTCTGTGTTCCTCAGCCCCTTAAAGGGAATATGTCATCATAAAATGACCAGTTTAAATCAAGCTTTTCTGCTAAATATTTTTTTTTTTAAGAATCAATGGCAATTTTTTTGTTTTAATTTTCCAATATTCCATTAAATTGTTATTTTTTTTTTTATATATAATACTGAAATCTTGCAGTTTTCATTGTGGTCACTGGCCTAAAACTAAGCTAAGCTGAGACTTACTGCACTGAAAGGTGACACAAGTAGAGAGATAATACTGGAACCACCACCATTCACAGCAGAGATCAGCATCCCCCTCTGTAAAATGACCTCTCAAAGGTCACAGATTATATTCTGCTCAATAGCATCTTAAATGTATCTGAATGGAACAGACCCTGTCGATTGTTGTCTATGTCCATGGGTCCTGCTGTAAAGAATATCACTGAACACTGTTAAAACAGTGCCAGATGGCTTCCCCCATAATAATGAAAAAAAATGGGAAAAAAAGAACATGTAAAAGTATCTGGCTATAACCAGCAGGAAGGGAAAAAAATACATCTAGATGAACTTTAAGTACACAGCAAATTTTGGCATTTAGAATTTAGACTTTTGCCTTTGTTCTATCTTTACAGTTACATTTAAAGAAACTTTTATTACATTTTTCTTATTTTAACTGTAATCTGTTTGTTTATCAAAATGCACCGGAACACTGCTGTGTATGACAACCTTTGTATGTAAAATATAAAAGGCAGCTGTCAGGTAAGCCTTAACAAGGATTGCCTCATGACAGCCCTGAAGGCCTTTGTTTGTCCTAGGGCTGTGCCTTAAAACTAACAACCTCTGCATTGTTATCACCAGGGCTGATGATGTGGGTATAAATGCAGTTCCCTTTCCTTGCTGATGTTGTAAACAAGATGGACAGCGGCATAAGAAGGGTTAAAGAGTACCTGTCATCAAACCATATTTTCTAAACTAACTCAGATGATATTCCCTAACTACTCCTAACACCTCTTCTGCCCTTAAAAAAAAAAAAAAAAAAAATGAGCTCTAAAATGCTGTGTATCATACTGTTCCTTTTGCTCTCATTATATGAGCTCCTGGCAGGAGAAAGTGGGCGTTCTCCAGCAGGGGCAACGTCATTAAAGCCTGCAAGAGCTGTGCCTCACCATGCCTGGCACGCACTTTCTGAGTTTGGACTTCTGCAAGTCCGGGTGGAGACCAAACTAACTGGGAACAGAACAGAGCCACCTAGTGGCCATTATTTCAATCACATTAAAAACTTATAAAGGTTAAGAATTTTAACAGCAAGTAAATAGCAAAGTGTCTTATAATAACAAAGAACAATATATTAAAAGTTTAGTTTGATGACAGATACTCTTTAAATGGTTGGGGTCAGATTTTCTTCTGATGCCGGACACTGATGTGAAGTGGCAACTCTAATAACCTGTCTGGTGGAGCGGGCATAACCCTGTAAATGTATGGGGCTGTTTAGTAATGCTCATACGGCAGCCTCGTGCCTTTAGGCTGCTTACACACAACACCAACAGAATAAACCTATTTTTAGAGGCACGCATTCTGTTCATAGAATTATACAATCTTTGATGAAGGAAAGCGTTACTTTCCGAAACCACCGGCCGGGGCAGATCGCCCGGCTAATAGGCTGACTTGAACCACTGAAAACTACTCCAAGCAGAAAAAGCAGGTATAACGGGACAAGCTCCATACTATCAAGGACGCGGATTTACAGCTTTGCAAGATTTTTAAGTGGAGACAAGAACTTTCCTCTGGGAAGAGATTCTGAGTACACCCCCTAGAGATGAGCGAACTTACAGTAAATTTGATTCGTCACAAACTTCTCGGCTCGGCAGTTGATGACTTTTCCTGCGTAAATTAGTTCAGCCTTCAGGTGCTCCGGTGGGCTGGAAAAGGTGGATACAGTCCTAGGAAAGAGTCTCCTAGGACTGTATCCACCTTTTCCAGCCCACCGGAGCACCGGAAAGCTGAACTAATTTATGCAGGAAAAGTCATCAACTGCCGAGCCGAGAAGTTCGTGACGAATCGAATTTACTGTAAGTTCGCTCATCTCTAACAGGATTTTAGTAAGTGAGCCTCTATTACTATTTATAGTTTTTATTATTGGAGCGCCAATACACATTTATATATATTGAATTATACAATACTTTTACAGGTGAGCATGCCTAAACCCTAGTGAGGGATGTTCACACAGGACCCATACCATCTATCCTGAATTACCTGCTGACTGATCACCTCCAGCCGACTCTCCTTCAGATGAGTTTTCAACCATTCTGTGGCTTGAGATGACGGATCAATCAAAAAGGGACAAACCTGACTCTGGGGATAAAATAATGATCATACACCACTAAAAAAAGGATATAGGTTTTATGTGTAATCTAAAGATATATAAATACATATACAGTATGCATGCAGAGGAAAATAGATATGATAGAGATATAGATAGTCCACCCCTGACTATGAGATAAAATGTATTTGTATACTATCTTACTGTATTATGGTGTTTAGCAACAGCTGAGTGTATTGTGCAGAGTTGTGTATTATTATTCTGTATCATTACAGATGTGTAATATGATGTTTTGCTGCAGCTGAGGTATGTATTATGATGTACTGTGGCAGCTGAGGTGTACATTATGATGTTCTGAAACATCTGAGATGTGAATTCTGATGTTCTGCAGCAGCTGAGGTGTGCATTTTGGTATTCTGCAGCATCAAATATGTGTAATATGGTGTTTTTCTGAAACTTAGGTGCGTATTATGACATTCTGCAGCATCTGTGGTGTGTATTGTGATGTTATTCATTATCTAATGCAGTGTTTCCCAACCAGGGTGCCTCCAGCTGTTGCAAAACTACAACTCCCAGCATGCCCGGACAGCCGGAGGCACCCTGGTTGGGAAACAGTGATCTAATGAGTACAGTATGATTTTATGATTTTCAGTATCAATACCAAAATATTCTGCAAAAGACTGCTTTTGTAGAAACTGATAAGCAGCACCACTCACCTCCATATGATATGATGCTTATACACGTTATGCTCAGAAACATTAAAGGGGTACTCCCGTGGAAAACTTTTTTTTTATTTTTCAAATCAAATGGTGCCAGAAAGTTAAACAGATTTGTAAATCAAAAAAATCTTAATCCTTCCAGTACTTTTTAGGGGATGTATACTAAAGAGAAATCCAAAAAAGAAATGCATTTCCTCTAATGTCATGCTCTCTGCTGACCTCTGCTGTCCATTTTAGGAACTGTCCAGAGCAGCTTATGTTTGCTATGGGGATTTTCTCCTGCTCTGAACAGTTCCTAAAATGGACAGCAGAGGTCAGCAGAGAGCCCTGTGGTCATGACATCAGAGGAAATGCTTTTCTTTTTTGGATTTCTCTTTAGTATACAGCCCCTAAAAGTACTGGAAGGGTAAAGATGTTTTAATAGAAGTGATTTACAAATCTGTTTAACTTTCTGGCACCAGTTGATTTAAAAAAAAAAAAAAAAAAAAAGTTTTCCACGGGAGTACCCCTTTAATGGAAAATGTCCATGGATTTTTTTTATTGTAATTTAAATATCCATAAATAGTGCAACAGGATGTTTGAAGGAAAAACATAGGACTAAAATGTCATCTATTTAATAGTATAAAGCCAGTCACCAACAGACCACAGTTTATCTATATGATTTGCACGAGTTTGCCATGTTACTTATACTGCTGTATAAAGAAATATATGTATATACTGAACCTGTAGAGGTTCTTAGAATATACCACACAATGTAATAGGCTGGGGTAAGTGATCAGATCAATCCAATGTTCCAGTAGATGATTACTTATAGAAAAGTGACAAACCTCCTGGAAATCCCATTATAGCAGGAGACTTCACAAGATGCCGGGCTGTTCCTCAACCAGTGAGATAACAACATAAAGAGACAATAACACAGTCTAAGGGGCACGAGTCTGGAGCCAGCTATGGAATTACTGGTGCAAATCATTCCTCTACAAGTATAAGCACTAATTCTACATCCAGAAATATGGTTAAAGGGATACTCCGGTGGAAAACTTTTTTTTTTTTTTTTTAAATAAACTGGTGCGAGAAAGTTAAACAGATTTGTAAATTACTTCTATTAAAAAATCTTAATCCTTCAAGTGCTTATTAGCTGCTGAATTCTACAGAGGAAATTCTTTTCTTTTTGGAACACAGAGCTCTCTGCTGACATCATGACCACAGTGCTCTCTGCTGACATCTCTGTCCATTTTAGGAACTGTCCAAAGCAGCATATGTTTGCTATGAGGATTGTGTCCTACTCTGGACAGTTCTTAAAATGGACAGAGATGTCAGCAGAGAGCAATGTGGTCATGATGTCAGCAGAGAGCTCTGTGTTCCAAAAAGAAAATAATTTCCTCTGTAGTATTAATAGAAGTAATTTACAAATCTGTTTAACTTTCTGGCACCAATTGATTTAAACAAAAAAAAAAAAAAGTTTTCCACTGGAGTACCCCTTTAATAGGAGAGGCAGATAGGTGAGGAATCCAAAAACTCCAGGAGAGGAGTGAGGAGCGCCAAAGTGTTTATATTCTTACCGATGGTTTCAAAGAACAGATCTAATGCAGCGAAGATGGCGGAACAAAAGTGTATAAATAAAAAGATACAGAAATGTGGTCAAAACATAAAATGTAAGAAAATAATAATGATTTATGTCTGTGAAATTATATGACTTATAAAAATACACAGCACAATGATGACCATACACATAAAATATCTTTTGGTGGACCCACTGGTTTAGCAGATTCATTGATTCAACAGAGGCATAAGAATAAATAAAGATAGATAGATAGATAGATAGAGAAAAAAGGAAGGAGAGAGAGAGAGAGAGAGAAGGAAAGAGGAGGAGGGAGAGAGAGAGAAAGAGAAAAAAGGAAGGAGAGAGAGAGAGAGAGAGAGAGAGAGAGAGAGAGAGAGAAAGAGAGAGAGAGAGAGAGAGAGAAAGAGAGAAAGAGAGAAAGAGAAAGAAAGAGAAAGAAAGAGAGAGATAAAGAAAGAGAGAGAGAGAGAAAAGGAAGAAGAGAGAGAAAGAGAGAGAGAGAGAAAGGTAGGAGAGAGAGAGAGAGAGAGAGAAAGGTAGGAGAGAGTGAGAGAGAGACAGAGAGAGAGAGCGAAAGAGAGAAAGAGCGAAAGAGAGAAAGAGCGAAAGAGAAAGAGAGAGAGAAAGAGAGAGAGAAAGAGAGAGAGAGAGAGAGAGAGAGAGAGAGAGAAAAGGAAGAAGAGAGAGAAATTGATAGAGATAGAGAGAGACAGAGAGAGAGAGAGAGACAGAGAGAGAGAGAAAAAGAGAGAGAGAGAGAGAGAGAGAGAGAAAGAAAAAGAGAAAGAGAGAGAGAGAGAGGGGGGGGGGGGGGGGGGGGAGAGAGGAAGATACACACACGAATTTGGGAGTAGCCACATTAGTCCAGTGATGGGGAAGAGAAATCATAGACTGTTGCAGGATCTATTAATACCTTTTTTATTGGAATAACAGTATTTTTTAGAGACAAGCTCTCGGGAGTGCTCCCTTTTTTAAGCGAATGCTTTAGACTTTAAAAAAAAAGTAGTGCTCAAAAGCTTGTCTCTACAAAATACTGTTACTCCAATAAAAAAGTAATTAATAGATCCTGCAGATTCTGCAACCTTCTTTGATTTTGCATTTATATATGGATTTAGTGAGACCATTACTATTAAAAATGTTACCCTTTTGAATGTTTTAAAAAACGTTTCCTGCAACATAAAAAAGGGGTGTGGCTTTCCCAAAACGGCATGGCTCTGGTAAAAGTGACATGGCTTAAAGGAGAACTAACGTGCAGGAGGACTTATCTCCTATCTAAAGAACATGGGATAAGTGTCTGATCGCAGGGGGTCCGTCTGCTGTGTCTGTTGCTGCTTTATGTGGGGATCAACACGTTCCACTCCCAGGTGGAGCCAGGGTCCCGAGCAGGAGATTGCCGGGGTCCCAGTGGTCGGACCCCCTGCCATCTAAAACTTATTCCATATCCTTTGGATAGGGGATGAATTCTTCTGCACGATAGTTCTCCTTTAC
The DNA here is from genome assembly GCF_029499605.1 of Hyla sarda. NCBI lineage: Eukaryota > Metazoa > Chordata > Amphibia > Anura > Hylidae > Hyla > Hyla sarda. Next base: position 39,389,389 of record NC_079190.1, on the reverse strand, counting down.
AACATGAAGCTGTCTGCAAAAACTGCAGCATAATTATGGCACAATATTTTGACCCAGTTTTCTTATCTAAAAGTTTTTTCAAAGCAATAAAGATTCATTCGGTCCCGCCCCCTCAATGCAAGTCTATGGGAGGGGGCGTGATGGCCGTCACGCCCCCTCCCATAGACTTGCAATGAGGGGACGGGGCGTGACGTCACACGGGGGCAGAGTCGTGACTTCACGATCTTCCGTTCCCGTGGTGGGGACCCAGATCCTCCAGCGCTTCCGGAGCAGAAACAGGTGGGTGCCGCATGCTATATTGCTTTGGAAAGGGGATAAGATGTCTAGGGGTGGAGTACCCCTTTAATTGTCAATTAATTCATAGATTTCCAGAAAGGATAACAAAGGTAAGCCTGATGCCAACACCTTTTTCTAACAAGTATTTATTAAAACAGACACATCCAGAGAGGCCACAGGTCCTAAAACAGCTGTGGGCAATCCCTGCTGCTCTGTGGCTGGTTGCTATTGCAATAATGCCAGTTTTTACGTTAGACGCCCTTGATATATGAGGCCCACATTCTGTGAAATGTAACCAAATAGACTTGCACATGAAAAGTAATAATAGTTGGGCCATTGACTATTTATTTAAACATTTCCATGAAAATTAACAAGGGAAAACCCCCCTATTACCTGTAGAATCACCAGGGCGTTTTCTACTGACAGCTCATCAGAGGGCAGCCCTTCACTTTTCCAAATGAGTTGTTCGCTTTCCGTAGACAAAAATCTTCTTAAATCAAATGCTGGAGAGAATAGAAAAATCAATGTGCATTATATGTTTCTTCTTCAGCTAATGGCAGAGGGTACAGTTAAAAGAGTAGTCTAGTGACAAATAACTTATCCCCTATCCAAGCATAGGGGATAAATTATAGATCGAGGGGGTCCTAGTGCTCGGACCCCCCACAATCTCCTGTACGGGGCCCCGGCAGTTTGTCGGAAGCTGACGTCCGACCCCCGCAGGAAGCCACGGCTGGCACACCACCTCCATATTTCTCTATGGGGTACATGGAGGGGCAGGTCAGCCGATGCGCCATGTGGGGGTCGGCACACCCCCTTCATGCCGACAGTAGGGACCCCGTGCAGGAGATCGCAGGGGGTCCCAGCACTCGGACCCGCCGCAATCTATAACTTATCCCCTATCCTTGGATAGGGGATAAGTTATTTTTCACCTGACAACTCCTTTAATGTAAAGGTAAACTCACAGCCGGTTCACCTGCACTAAACCCAATACACAATATAGTGCAGGTGAACCAGATTCAAATGAGATATACCTTCCTCCAATCACTTTTGCCATTCAGGAGGTACAAAAAGTATTAGGGTCCGTTGCTAATATTCTAATGCCGCCTTTTGCACAATAGAGTCAGGACCGGCACACAGAACTTTCCGACTCCGTCACTCTGCTCCGATATTACATAGCCAAAAATCTGCAGCATATATGCTACGTGTGGACATACCATTACAGTGAAACAAATCACAGCTATATAAAAATGTCTTACTTTCCAGCCCCACTGATGTCCTCCACTGCTCTATGCTGTCCTTCCTCTGATCCTCAGGGGCAGCCGATATGTAGGTGATGAAGGCGGCTGCCAGCTGGGCTCTCTTTTGCAATGTATTTAATTCTTCTGTTATTTCTTCCACCTAAAAATAAACAATGTGTAAAAAGAAAGATAATAAATGTCATCAGAGGATAAAGAGATACACAAAAGATCTTGTTCCGCTATGCTGGAAGAAGAAATAAACTGATCAAACAGTTCCCAGCTATAGATAAAAAATCCTTACTCTTCCCTGTAGCTCCATACACCCATCTTAAAGGGGTACTTTGCCCCTAGACATCTTATGCCCTATCCAAAGGACCCCCCATCAAATCTTTTTCTCGTAGCCTTCATTGGGGGACACCTATACTGATGGGTATATGCTCTTGCCACTAGGAGGCGCTGAAACCAGGAAAAAAAAGCCAACTCCTTCCTGGCAGGATATACCCGCCACTGGAAGTGAGGTAATCAGTTTTGTCACAAAGCAGTAGGAGAAGCCAACAAATAAATATGTCCGAAGGACCCTAGAAAAGAATGCCGGATAAAAAGGAGATTTTTTTACACTTACCGTAAAATCTCTTTCTCGAAGGATCCATTGGGGGACACAGACCATGGGTGTATGCTGCTGCCTCTAGGAGGTGTGACACTATGGTAATAAAAAAAGTCAGCTCCTCCCAGCAGGATATACCCGCCTTCAGGCTCTGAGCTAGTCAGTTTAAGATCCAGAGCAATAGGAGGAGACCAATAGGTCAAGGAAAAACCCAAAACTGTCTGAGAACCAGAAGAAAAAACATAACTGAACACACCCTCCGACAGAGAACCAAGGAAAGAACCCAAAAAAGGGCGGGAGCTGTGTCCCCCAATGGATCCTTCGAGAAAGAGATTTTACGGTAAGTGTTAAAAAAAATCTCCTTTTCTCCATCGGCTCCATTGGGGGACACAGACCGTGGGACGTACCAAAGCCGACCCTTGGGTGGGCAGATAAGTAATCAGGCAGACGGCAGATCCACTACCGCCTGCAACACTTTATGACCCAGACTAGCATCAGCCGATGCGAAGGTATGAACTCGGTAAAACCTCGAGAAGGTGTGCAAAGACGACCAGGTAGCCGCCTTGCAAATCTGCGAGGCCGAGGCTCTATTCTGGAGAGCCCAGGATGCCCCAACAGAACGAGTGGAATGAGCCACAACCCTGAAAGGAGGAATCTTCCCCTTACAGCGATAGGCTTCCGAAATGGCGGACCGAATCCACCGAGAAATGGTGGCCTTGGAAGCAGGTTGTCCCTTGCGACGACCTTCCGTAAGGACGAAAAAGGAATCACACTGACGAAACAAAGAAGTGATGGAGAGATAAGACCGAACAGCCCGAACTACATCCAGCTTGTGTAGCAAGTGCTCCTTAGGATGAGAAGGAGTCTGACAAAAGGACGGGAGGACAATGTCCTCATTGAGATGAAAGGCCGAGACCACCTTAGGTAAAAAGGAAGGATCTGGCTGGCAAACGACCTTGTCCTGGTGGATCACCAGAAACGAAGAAGGTCAGGAAAGAGCTGCCAGTTCAGACACCCTCCGGATGGAGGTGATAGCCACAAGAAATGCCACTTTCCCAGAAAGGAGGCGGAGAGACACTTCTCTAAGGGGCTCAAAGGGTGCACCCTGGAGGGCACTCAGAACCAAATTCAAGTCCCAAGGGGGAGAAGGTGACCGATAAGGAGGAACAGCGTGCACCACTCCTTGCAGGACGGTCCGGACATGAGAATTAGAAGCCAGGGGTCGCTGGAAAAGAACAGTAAGGGTCGAAACCTGACCTAAGGGAACTGAGAGACAACCCCAGTTCCAGCCCCGACTGCAAAAAAAGAGAAAAGGCGGGGAACCAAGAAGGCCCTGGGGAGAAGTCCTGAGCTTCACACCAACGAAAATAAGACCGCCAAGTACGGTGGTAAATTCTTGCGGAGGAGGGCTTACGAGCCTTGAGCATAGTGTGAATGACTTGGGAAGAGAACCCGTGGGCCCTCAAAACCGCGGTCTCAACGGTCACGCCGTCAAATGCAGCGACTGTAAATTGGGGTGGCAAAGAGGACCCTGAGAGAGTAGGTCCGGGCGGAGCGGAAGGTGCAGAGGAGCGTCATCCAGGAGCCTGAATACGTCGGCGTACCACGACCTTCGGGGCCAATCTGGAACTACCTCAGCACCCTGGGAAGGAGCGGAAGAGGAGGGAACAGATAGGGTAGGGCAAACCCCGCCCAAGGAATCACTAGGGCGTCCACGGCCAGAGCCTGAGGGTCCCGGGACTTGGACACAAACGGAAGAATCTTCTGATTGTGCCGGGACGCGAAGAGGTCCACGTCTGGAATGCCTCAGAGGTCGCAGAGCTGCGCGAAGACCTCCGGATGAAGAGACCACTCGCCGGGGTCGGGAGAGGACCGACTAAGGAAATCCGCTTCTCAGTTGAGCACTCCCGGAATGTGAATCGCCGAAATGGCCGGAACTTTGTTGTTCTCCGCCCAGGTGAGAATCTTGGTCACCTTGGCCATGGCTGCCGAGCTGCAAGTGCCGCCCTGACGATTTATGTACACCACGGCCGTGGCGTTGTCCGACTGAACGAGGACAGGACGGGACTGAAGACGGGACTCCCAATGAAGAAGACAAAGAAGAATCGCCCGTAATTCCAATACGTTTATCGGGAGAAGAGTCTCCGGGGGAGACCAGAGTCCCTGAACCGTCCAATCCCTGAACACGCCGCCCCAGCCCGACAGGCTGGTATCCGTTGTAACAACCTGCCAGTGAAGGGGAAGAAACGACCGCCCTTGGAGAAGAAGGGGGGAGCGGAGCCATCAGAGCAGGGACTGACGGACCCTGTGAGGGAGAACAATCTGACGATCGAGGGACAGGGGAGACCTGTTCCATCGAGAGAGAATCGCCAGTTGAAGGGGGCAGTAATGAAACTGGGCAAAGGGTACGGCCTCCATAGTTGCCACCATCCGACCCAGGACTTCAATACAAGTGCGGATGGAGATTGATACCTGGGTCCGAAGGGAGCAGACCCGACCGGTGCGCCAGACTTTGTCCGGCAGAAGACAAATTCGGGCAGAGGCCGTGTCGAATCGAAGTCCCAGGAAGGTTAGAGACTGGATAGGACAGAGGATTGACTTGTCCCGGTTGACCATCCACCCGAAGCAAGTCAGAGTGTGAAGAGTGACGTCCAGATTCTCCAGAGTCTGGGCTCTGATTGGAGCCTTGATGAGAAGGTGGTCCAGATAGGGTATCACCGAGATCCCCCTTGACCATAACAGGCCCATCACTGGCGCAAGGATCTTTGTAAAGACCCGAGGAGCCGTGGCTAGACCAAAAGGGAGGGCTACAAATTGAAAGTGCCCCTCCGGCACCGCAACGCGGAGGTACCAATGATGGCCCGGAAATATTGGCACCTGGAGGTAGGCATCCTTGATGTCCATCGATTAAAGAAACTCCCCTTGTTCCAGGGACGCCACCACCGAACGGAGGGATTCCATTCTGAAGTGGCGGATGAGAAGGTGATGGTTAAGATGCTTGAGGTCTAGGATTGGTCGCACAGAACCGTCCTTTTTGGGGACCACATAAAGATTTGAATAGAAACCCCGAAACTGTTCCCCTGGAGGAACGGGGACTATAACCCCCTGGAGAAGCAGAGACTGGAGAGCCGCTCGAAATTGCTTCGCCAGAGGAGGAGACCGGGGGGCCCGGGATCAAAAAAAAGCGATCCCTCGGAAAGGAGGGGAATTCGATCCGATAACCGTTGGACACCACATCCCTGACCCAAGAGTCCTGAATGTGCGAAGTCCAGATGTCTCGGAAAAACAAGAGACGATCTCCCACCGGAAAAGAAACCGCGGGTGGGGGCCTCACTTCATGCAGAAGTGGGTTTGCAGTTGCCCGATTTGGGCGCAAAACGGCCGGACCGGTTGGAGTCCTACTTCCAAAATGGGCGTGCCCGGAACGAGGGAGCCTTCTTGTCCCGCGAGGGCGCCTGCCCGGACCCTTTACTGGGGCCAGAGGTCCGAAAGGAAAAGGACTTCCTCTGGGAAGTAGGGCGAGCCTTATTTTGAGGTAACAAGGAACTCTTACCTCCCGTCGCCTCAGAGATAATCTCATCAAGGCGTTTGCCAAAAAGACGGCCAACCGTAAAGGGAAGCTCAATGAGAGACCTTTTGGAAGCGGCATTCGCATTCCAAACTTTAAGCCACATAGAGCGGCGGAGAGCCACTAGGTGACCCACAGCAAAGGCAGAACAACGGGCTGACTGCATGGAAGCTGTGCACAGAAAGTCCCCAGCTTTAGCGCATTGGAGAGCCAGAGCAGATAGATCCTCTGGGGGGGATCCCGCTGAGATATCCTGATGGAGCTTTTAGCACCACTCCGGCAGGGCCTTGGACACCCATGTCAAAGCGAAGATGGGAAGAAGAGAAGAGCCAGCTGCTTCAGAAGCGAACTTCGCTAAAGATTCTACCTTCTTGTCCGCGGGATCCTTGAAGGCAGCGGCATCTGCCAGAGGCAGTGTAGTCGCCTTAGAGATCCGGGAGACTGGTGGATCCACTGAGGGAGGGGAAACCACCTTAGCGACAAAGTCCTTGTCAAATGGATAACGTTCTTGAATTGACTTGATTCCCGGGAACCTCTTGTCTGGATGTTTCCATGCGGATTCCAGAATGTCGTCAAAGTCAGCGTGAGAGCTGAGCCTTTGAGGTGCTGGCTTAGTACGATGAAAGGATACTGCTGGATTGACATCCGAAGATCCTGGGTCCTCCAAGTCAAAGGTGTCTCTTAAGGCTATCACCAATGAGTTCACCGTTGCAATTGAGTCTGAGCGGTCCTCTGAGTCAGATGCCAGCTCGGAAACCTCGTCCACCAGTTCACCAGGGGAATGTGAATGAGTAGAGGCAGTCCTGGAGGGGGGTGACCCAGACCGGGTACGCGGCTCTGGCGTAGAAGAGCAGCGACTCCGAGAACGTCCTCTGGAGCAGCGACGTTTGTGCCCAGAAGATAGGGGGGGGCGGGACTCACGAGGGGAACGCTCACGTCTATTTGAAGACTCAATGGAAGAGTCAGACGAGGCACCCCTAGCACGCTTATGAGAGTGTGAAGTACGGGGAGACGAGGAGCGGGACCTCTCAGAGGTCCTGCGCAGGGGAGACCCCTTCAAGGCGGACAACATTTCCCGGGAGGCCTCAGCCACCGAACGGGAGACTTGGGTCAAGTCAACCATATACTGGGTCAGGGAAGAAACCCAGGCTGGAGGATCGGCTGAACCCACTGGGACCGAAGGGGCATCGGGGGGCACCAGGGGGTCTGGGGGAGCAGTGGAGCAGGCAGGGCAAGAGGGCTCAACAGAGCCAGACATCTTGGTATTACAGTGCTTACAGATATAATAAGTCACTGAATTCCCAGGTTTCTGTTTGGAGGGAGGAACAGCCCTGGGTACGGACATAATGTGAGAAAAAGGAAGACAGGAACTTTCTCACCCTGGTCTGTGTCCTCTGTCAGCTGCAGTGAGGAGAACTCGCTCCGTGCAGCCAGAGAGACTGAACAGGCCAGCAATAGGGAGGGAGGGGCATGCCTGAAGCAAGGCACACAGTAACCGGCCCCTCCACATAGAAAATCGTGCCCACGGCGCTGATTGGGCGCTGCTTCGCGCCTCTGAGAGTTCCCAGCCCAGTGGGCAGAGCTAAAGACGTCCGAAGAAGAACTGTCATGGCGCCAGCTCCTTGTCCCGAGCGCACCTGCCTAGCCGTATATGCGTTCGGGGGAATAGAGCGGGCGGCCAAAACGCCGGCAGAGGCTGCCGGCGAAAGTGAAAGTAAGCCGGCGCTGAAGCACCTGGCTCGTAGCAGCGCCGCGATAAGGCGCTGCAAGAATAACGAAAGGAAGCCGGCGCTGAGAGTGCCCGGCCCGGAGCAGCGCCACGGCTGACAGCCGCAAATAAGGCACTGTAGTAGTTGCACCAACACACACACATACACCAGAATAATAAAGTGCCCCATACTATATGCCCCATAAAGTAAGGTGCCTTATAAGATATGCCCCCTCAGGTGCCACTGCTCCCCCAACATAACGTGCAGCCCCTATATAATCAAGCCCCATAAATGAAGGTGGGCCAAAACAGGGGGTCTCCAGAGGTTGCGAGTCCGTACCTGTGGAGAAAAAAGGGGGGGGAAGTACTTACCTCAGAAGAACTTACCTAATGGAGTCTTCAGTGAAGTCTTCAGTCAGCTTTTGTCCCTGCATCACGCCTGGCTGCTATGAGTGAGCGAGGCGAGCAGAGAAAAAGGGGGACCCGGACCCATGAGGTACCACCCAGACGCTGACCGTTGGAGAAGGGGGGTGAACATCGCATATACGCAATGTCTGTGCCCCCTTACTCGCAATGGGGAAACAGGGAACCGGAGTCCCTGAGCCCCCACCTGAAAACGGAAAAGAAAAGGAATAAAAAACTAATACGTCCCTATACTAGGAAAATAAAAAATCAGAAGACCTGGTCTGGAAAATCCAGACCATGTCAACCTCCTTCAGACACTAAGCTTAAACTGACTAGCTCAGAGCCTGATGGCGAGTATATCCTGCTGGGAGGAGCTGACTTTTTTATTACCATAGTGTCACACCTCCTTCGAGATAGCAGCATACACCCATGGTCTGTGTCCCCCAATGGAGCCGATAGAGAAAACCCAATAACCGGAAAAGAATATCCGGATAAAAAAAGAAGAAATGGTTGGGTGCGGTGTCCCCCAAAGAAGGCTACAAGAAAGAGATTTTACAGTGAGTACAAAGAAATCTATTTTTTTTTCGGTCGCTTTTCATTGGGGGACACCTATATTGATGTGACGTACCAAAGCAAAAGGGCAATCAGTCCAGAGACCGGACCCACCCGTAAGGCCTGTAGATGAGATCAACAGGGAAAACAGGGAAAACAGGGAGACCAGCGTACGCCTGAGCAGAAGGCGAGTACGGAAGGTGGAGACCAAAAAAACATTAGAAAAAAGAATGACTGGCTGCGGAGAGGCCTGGCGCAGAAAATTGATGACCAGAACAGCTGTAGACCAAAAACCTCCATCCCAGGAGCCCACCGCGAGCACCTGGGAGGCGAAATGAGTTCAAGTAGGAGTAACCTGGATAACCGGAACGCCCACCACCCTGGGAGTACAATAACCCACGAAGGAGGAGACGGAAGGAATAAGGCCAAAAATGGAGCAGAATGCCCTGAAAAGGGGCATCCCGGAAAACCGGAGAGTCCGACATGGGAACTTCTACTTCTAGACAAGAAGAAGTGCGGTACAGCTAGACCGCCCCCACAAACGGGACCACGGAGAAGTCATGGTAGGAGAGCTAACCTGCCTGAGACCACAACCATCACTAAGGCCCAAAGAACCAGAAAGGCTGACCTAGAAAAGGAGACATGCCACAACATAGTGTCCAAGACACGGAGACTAAGCAGACACTAACCCCAAGCAGTCTGAGCGGACTGAAGCAACATCCCGTCAGGATGGGAACGGAGGGGGAAACAAAAAGGGAAGGTTACCCCAGAAGATTGTAGTGTCAGTGTAGCACAACTGACACAGACAAGGAAGGAGGAACAAACCCCTCCAGGGAGATTGCACCTAGGGAGGAGGAGAGCAATGGCAGGACCCAAACAACAGACTGTACTAGACCGGCTGTCGCCGAGCCATACATGAGTGCATAAACTCCTCCAACAGAGGAGAGTGCCAAGTCTGTATGAGCAGCAAAGTCTGTATGAGCAGCAGTAGATAACCAAGAAACAGGAAGAAAGCCAGGCTGCAAAAGTGCGCAGCTCAGCTGATTGCTCTCAGCAAAAAAACAAGGGCCCAGCCAGGTAACCCACCTATATAGAGGAGGGGAAACAAGGGGTGGTCTCTATGAAACCCAGGCCCAGACCATGCCAAGCTCCCTGATCCCCGTACTCCCTCTGGATGGGGGATGATCAAAATGCACCAGGCACTATAGGAGCAGTGAAATTGCCACCCGAAGGTAAGGGGACAAAAGACTGGGTGGACGTAGTCCCCAGGAACCCTGCAACATCATATCAAGGAATGGAGGAGCTAATTTGAGTCCTGACTACGAATGGAAGGAAGAACCGCACACACACACACACATAGCGCAGAGAGGAACACCTCAACGTGGTGTAACTCTGGACCAGTAGGGCGTCAACTGAGCAATTCTGGTAATTTCCTAAGGCAACAGAGCCAGCGACTGAACCACCCTGCTCAGGAACCCAGGACAGATATCTGGAGGCATGTGGGGGCTGAATTGGCTGTGTTGCCCCATCATGCCCCATGCCAGAGCAGAGGAATTTGAACGCTTAAACCTGTGGAACAAGATCACAGGAAGGCCCGGGGCACAACCCACAGAAAAAAAGGGAAGGTGAACTCTAAACGTGCAAAGTGGCCAAGCATATGTAGAGACACAGACGTGGTTACCACGCGAAAGTGGAGGGGTACCAAGACTGTAGACCCGAAAGAAACCGCAGACATTCAAAAGCCCGGCAGCATGGTGTCACAACCATGCACCTAGCAGACCAACGTTGCACCCTTAGAAAAGGGGACAGAGAGTGCTGCTTTTTCTGTGAAAGTCCATGGAACCTACAGGAAACACCCACACCCCAGCTCCAAATGGTGCAACACACCAGGACTGCTGTGGGAGACGCAAGGGATGAAGGATGTATGTGGAGCAGGAAACATGCAGACACAGTCTGACCGGAAAGTCTAAAAAAATCCAATGAAACCACAGAGACTCTCCTTGGAACGTCACCTGGAAAATTAGTCACCGGTCTGTAACAGTGGGAGGGGCAAGAAAGGGGAAGGTGACCGGGCAGAGTAGAAAACCATGCAGACACAGTCTGGCTATCTGGCACAGGGACCATGGCCACACCGGGTGCTGTAGACAGAATCACACACAGAAAGTGGGTTACCAGCCTTCAGCCTAGAGAGCGGCAGGCATGTAGGGAGGAACCTAACAAAGGAGTGAACCCCATGAACCAGTATGTGGTGTATTGTATAGGGCCCATGGAGCAACATGGGGAGATTCACTCGTAACTACACCTTGGCAGTAGATAACCTGAACTACCATCCATGGTGTGGGAAAAGTATGGTAGTGGACTTTGTAGTAGTAGTAGTCCATGCAGACAACAGTCTGGCTGACTGGTATAGGATTCCTGAATGCTCAAGGATACTCCATCGAACCCCCCTACAAAAAGTGGGGTATTGGAGTACGACCGAACTAACGAGCGACCTGGCGGCGTGAAAGACCCAGCAGATGGCTGAATGTCATCAGTCCCAAATACCTGCAGGGACCCTCATCAAGAGTCCTTAATGCAGCACAGAGGTACGGGAGACTTGATCAAGCCTGCAGCAGCCCAGAGATGGTAGACCGACAGCGATGGAGACCGTGCAGACAACAGTTTGGCTGAACAAGTACACTTCCAGTCGCGGGATAAAAGGGGACATCTAGATAGGCGATCACTGTGCCCCACTGCCGCATGTGGGAGGGAGGGGAGGCCTAGGAGCCATAGATAGTATCCCCGCCACCTTGCGAGATCGGGGGTGGCAGAGGAGCCGCGGAATGCACCCCGTCTAGGGTGCATAGTACATGCTGGGACATGTCTTCGTACACCTCGCACAGCAGTGGGGTACTGGAACTCCAGCCTCAGATACATCAGCTGAGTGATGACTGACAGGCGGCTGAGGAGACCACTGTATGGCTTACTGGTATGGGTCCATAGTATCCAACGGGTCATTCCTTCGGACACCATGCACAGCAGTGGGGTACCGGAACTCCAGCCGCAGATACATCTGCTGTGTGATGAGTGACAGGCGGTGGAGGAAACCACACAGACCACTGTCTGGCTTACTGGTATGGGTCCATAGTAGACAACGGGTCACTCCTTCGGACACCTTGCATCAGCAGTGGGGTACCGGAGCGCCAGCTGAGAGATGAGTGACAGGCGAGACTACTGTCCTGCAGATCGACATCAGGACCAATCCATGCCAACGCAGGGACACTTCCACAGAGACCTCTCACACTAGACTGGAGGATCCAGAGCCCTAGCCGCGGATGTAGCAGCCTGTAGAGAAGGGAAACATATTGTATGACACGACAGAACACCCCCATGATGGGTGACCGGCGGACTTGACAGAGTGTCCATAGCGTCCGCAAGGAATGCAAAAAAAAAAAACTCTTGCAAGGGTACCCAACCAGTGTCTTGCCTCGGTAGAGAGGCCATGGGCACGACGGGCATGGCACTCAGTGGTAGACACCGAATATATCCCCAACAGTTTCCAAGTGACACCTGGCAGTAACCCGCCACGTCGGTGCGCATATGTTCCCTGACAGAGTGAGTACTCTGCAGAAAATAGATATGCCAGAGGCATACCTCAACTGACTATGTAAATCGTCTAAAGCAGGCCACCATACAGGGTGACTGAAGGAATAAAGCGGGCCCCCGATTTCGTCCCTAAAAAAGGGACCCTGCAGATATTAAACTGATAAAAACAGATGTGAAAGGCCAAGGCTGTAATAGCACTTGGTCTACACAAGGGGGAACTCAAGAAGCAATGAAAAATCAAGGGCGCAATACAATTGATGGCCACAAGAGGGTGCCAAACACCATCAAATGGTCTGAATGACCAGTGGTGAAATGTAATTATTATTTTAAACTTTTACAGACAGCGCAGACTGCCGAGAAGGGAGGGCGTGCTGGAAGAACACCGCCCCCAGAGTCGGCCTCAAACTAGGAGAAGCACGGGGGGACTTGTGGTAAGATGCGGCACCCGGCATGAACGGGGCGCCGGCCGCACGATCTGCGGCCATTATAGGAAGGGGGCTGGGGAACTGGCTGAAAGATGCGGCCAGTTCCTCCCCCACCGGGGAAGCGCCCGGCTGCATGAGGAGCAGTAAGCAGGCTGGTGTGCCTGCACTGAGGGAAATCGGCCACGTGGGACCGGAGACCCACTGCCTGCAGCTGTAGGTCTCCGGTCAGCCCATAAAGAAAGGATGGAGTAAGCCTGGGACCGGCCTGCAGCTATAAGTCTCCGCTCAGTCTATAAGAATGCAGCCAGGACATTGCGTCTGGCCACAGCAGATAGGCGTAGAAGACGGGTGTGCCCGCACTGAGAAGGCAGACAGCCTCGTGGGACCAGAGACCCGCTGCCTGCAGCTGTAGGTCTCTGGTCAGCCTAAGAAATAACGTGGCCAGGACACTGCATCTGGCGGCACAAGGTGGTAAGTTGGCAGCCGCACTGGACCGGAGACCCGTTGCCCCAGAGACTTAAACTGGGGCAGCGGCATAGAGTTTCCGGCCGGTAGTGAAGAGAACGTGGCCAGGGCACTGTGCCAGGCCGCAATACATGTGGGCTAGAAATGCGTGGCCCGAAGAGGGGGGAGGGAAGGTTCACCGGACTGTCCCCTCCAGAATGGCGCCAGAGAGGAAGGGGACCCCTGGATGAGCAAGAGGGAGGGAGAGGGGGAAGGGCGGTTGTAATACATACTCACCCATGGCTCCATCTTATACTAACCCTGAAGTCTTCAACCAGCTTATGGCCACGCTGCATCTTACCAGGCTAAGATAGCGGGGCGAGCAGGGGCAAGTGGGGGACCCGGACCCAGGGTACAACCTACAGGTACTGGCTGTTGGCGATAAGAGGTTGACATACTCTTATGTTCCGTGCCCCTTTTCCCTGAAAAAGGGGGGGGAAAAAAAAAGGAGATAAAAACCTAACTAAACATTCCTTACTACAAAATAATAAAAAATAAAAAAAAGACATGTCAGCGCCTCCTAGTGGAAAGAGCATATACCCATCAGTATAGGTGTCCCCCAATAAAGAGCGACCGAGAAAAGATGTCTGATTGCGGGGGTCCCGCCGCTGGGGACCCCCGCGATCTCCCTGCTGCACGTGGCGGAGGCTCGTGATGACATGGCCACGACACACTCGTGACGTCATGGTCACACCCCCTTAATGCAAGTCTATGGGAGGGGGTGTGACGGCCTTGACTTGCATTGAGGGGGCATGGCTGTGAAGTCAAGAGCAGGGCTTGACAGTGATGTCACAAGCCTCCGCCCTGCATCGCCAGTCATCCTGCACGAAGCAAAGTTTGCTCCATGCGCCGGATGTCTGGAGTGCCACAGCCGAGATGCGGGGGTCCCCAGCGGCAGGACCCAAGCGATAAGATGTCTTATGCCCTATCCTGTGAACATACCAAACCAATCTCTGAATTTAAATCCAAGTTTCCAGGTGTTCCAATTCTCTGGAAAAATGTGGTATGATTTTGGCAGGGAACGAGAGTACTTGCCCACCAAAACTACTTTTTCTAGACAAAATGAACTGACCGGCGCAGCTTAACATTTATATTCAGCAATTCATTCTAGTCCTGTCTGCATGTGTAGGGAAGGGCCCCCCACTATGCCCAGAGCCCCAATGTCATAACCAGCAGGTTTGATCTCTGCTCCTCACCTGCGCATTCCACCTCTTGTGTTCTCCATCCAGCTGGCTTATCAGTAATTCCGCAGACTGAATAATTTCTTGAGCTTTTGATAACTCCGCTTCAAGTTTAGCCGCTTCAGTTGTTCTTGCCTGGAATCTGAAAATAACAGACTTCTTTTCCAACAATTCAATTCTAGGCAACCAGCAGGCTACATGCACTTACTACATTCTCTGACACGTTTCTGCCTATCTCCATTATGCAATCAACCAGACAATTGCCTATCAAAGAGAATCTGTCAATAAGACAGGAGCGGACGACACTCCGTATTGAGTGCACCAGACACCCCCTACTTATTACCTGCACTACACAATGAATGGGGTTCACAGCTTCTTGCCCCCTACACTGCCACGTGACATGTGACATGTGTTAACCAGCTAATTGGCAGAGGTGCTGGGTGTTGACACCTGAGGATAGGCCCTCAATTATTTAAGAGCAAAAACCCCTTTAAATTAGATACCTGAAAGAGTCTTTTAGAAAGGGCTTTTTCTCCTTTTACCCCTTATGAAAAGGAAAAGTTGGGGTCTACATCAGCCGGTTAGTGTAAAAAAAATTTTTTTTTACACTAACATGCTGGTGTTGGCCCATACTTTTTATTTTCACAAGAGGTAAAAGGAAAAAAAGACCCCCAAAATTTGTAACGCAATTTCTCCTGAGTACGGAAATACCCCATATGTGGGTGTAAAATGATCTGCGGGCGCACAACAAGCCTCAGGAGTGAGAGAGTGCCATGTACATTTGAGGCCTAATTTGGTGATTTGCACAGGGGTGGCTGATTTTACAGCGGTTCTGACATAAACGCAAAAAAATAAATACCCGCATGTGACCCCATTTTGGAAACTACACCCCTCACGGAAAGTAATAAGGGGTATAGTGAGCATTTACCCCCCCCCCCCCCCCCCCCACAGGTGTCTGACAGATTTTTGGAACAGTGGTCTGTGAAAATGAAAAATGTAATTTTTCATTTGCACAGCCCACTGTTGCAACGATCCTACAAATGCCAGTGGGGTGTAAATACTCACTGCACCCCTTATTAAATTCCGTGAGGTCTGAAGTTTCCAAAATGGGGTCACAGGTCCACTGTCCTGGCACCACAAGGGGCTTTGTAAAAGCACAAGGCTCCGACTTCTATTCCAACCAAATTCTCTCTCCATAATCTAAATGGCGCTCCTTCTCTTCTGAGCATTGTAGTTCACCAGCAGAGCACTTAACGTCTACACATGTGGTATTTCCATACTCAGAAGAAATGGGGTTACAAATTTTGGGGGGCATTTTCTCCTATTACCCCTTGTAGAAATGTAAAATTTTGGGGAAAACCAGCATTTTAGTGAAAAAAAAAAAAATTATTATTTACACGTCCAACTTTAACGAAAAGTCGTCAAACACCTGTGTGGTGTTAAGGCTCACTGTACCCCTTGTTACGCTCCCTGAGGGTTTAGTTTCCAAAAAATTATGCCATGTGGGGGTTTTCTTGCTGTTCTGGCACCATAGGGGCTTCCTAAATGTGACATGCCCACCAAAAACCATTTCAGAAAAACTCACTCTCCAAAATCCCATTGTTGCTCCTTCCCTTCTGAGCCCTCTACTGCGCCCGCCGAACACTTGACATACACATATGAGGTATTTCCTTACTCGAGAGAAATTGGGTTACAAATTTTAGGAAGATTTTTCTCCTTTTACCCCTTGTAAAAATTCAAAAACTGGGTCTACAAGAACATGAGAGTGTAAAAAATGAAGATTTAGAATTTTCTCCTTCACTTTGCTGCTATTCCTGTGAAACACCTAAAGGGTTAACACACTTATCCAAATGTAATTTTGAATACTTTGAGGGGTGTAGTTTTCATAATGTCATTTATGGGGTATTTCTAATATGAATGCCCCTCAAATTCACTTCAAAACTGAACTGGTCCCTGAAAAATTCAGATTTAGAAAATTTTGTGAAAACTTGGAAAATTGCTGCTGAACTTTGAAGCCCTCTGATGTCTTCCGAAAGTAAAAACATGTCAACTTTATGATGCAATCATAAAGAAGACATATTGTACATGTGAATCAATATAAAATGTATTTGGGATGTCCATTTTTCTTATAAGCAGAGAGTTTCAAAGTAAAAAAAAATGCAAAATTTTCAAATTTTTCATCAAATTTGGGAATTTTTCACCAAGAAATGATGCAAGTATTGATTAAATTTTACCACTAACATAAAGTAGAATATGTCATGAAAAAACAATCTCGGAATCAGAATGAAAGGTAAAAGCATCCCAGAGTTATTAATGCTTAAAGTGACAGTGGTCAGATTTGCAAAAAAGGCCTGCGTCCTTAAGGTGAAAATGAGCTGCGTCCTTAAAGGGGTACTCCGCCCCTGACATCTTATCCCCTATCCAAAGGATAGGGGATAAGATGTCAGATCGCCGCGGTCCCGCTACTGGGGACCCCGGGGATCGCCGCTGCGGCACCCCGCCATCATTACTGCACAGAGCGAGTTTGCTCTGTGCGTAATGACGGGCAATACAGGGGACGGAGCAGCGTGGTGTCATGGATCCGCCCCTCATGACATCACGGCCAGTCCCCTTAATGCAAGTCTATGGCAGGGGACGTGACGACCGCACGCCCCCTCCCATAGACTTTATTGACCGGGGCGGGCCGTGACGTCACGAGGGGCGGAGCCGTGACGTAACGATGCTTCGGCCCCTGTATTGCCCGTCATTACGTGCAGAGCGATCTCGCTCTGCGCAGTAATGATAGCGGGGTGCTGCAGCGGCGATCCCCGTGGTCCCCAGCAGCGGGACCCCGGCGATCTGACATCTTATCCCCTATCCTTTGGATAGGGGATAAGATGTCTAGGGACGGAGTACCCCTTTAAGGGGTTAAACATACAAATTTTGGTGCATGTAGTTAAAAATGTTTAAAGTAGTAAAATAGATAAAACCTACATAAATTGGGTATCCCTGTACCTGTATGGACCTACAGAATAAAGATAAGGTGTAATTTTTTACCAAAAAGTGCACGTTGTGGAAACGGAAGCCCTAAAAATGCGCAAAATGGCGTTTGTTTTTTTTATTTCACACAACAAATTTTTTTTTTTCGTTTCACTGCAGATTATGTTATAACATAAGTGATGTCAATACAAAGTACAATTGGTGATGCAAAAAAACAAGCCCTTATATGGGTCTGTAGGTGCAAAATTGAATGTGTTATGATTTTTAGACGATGAGGAGGAAAAAACGAAAGTGCAAAAACGAAGATTGTTTTGAGTCCTTAAGGTAAAAATGGGTCCTTAAGGGGTTAAGCCAAATTCAGTTAGAATTCCTTATAAACATAAAAGGGAACTACAGTGTTTAACAATGTATTCTCACTCCACAGGATAGGAAATAAGTGTCTGATCACAGACTGTTAGACTTCCAGGAACTCCCCCAAACCATGATCTCCAGGGCGTTGACCCAAATCTCCAAGCTGCATAGAGTGCACGGTCGGTACACACTCCCTGCATTCTCAATGTTAGTGTGCTGTACTCCGGTATTACCGATGCATGCAGACACATCGCTTCGTGCACAGCAAGAGATGGGGCACCGTTCTGGAGATCGCAAAGAGTCCGACCTCTGGAGTGCCCCTTTAATTACTATGAGATACAAACTCCTGCCTGATGACTTATTTCCATCCCCTGTACAGGATAAACTGCACAACTAAAGAAATCATTAGAAGGCGATCACGTCATCAAACACTTACTTCTCCTTTAGCTCAGTCACCCGCTGGCCAACGGAATTAAGCTGTTCCTCCAATTTACGTTTTCTCTCTTCTATTCTTCGGAAATTGCTAGAATATTTTAAAGATTTCACATCAGAGTTCAGTGAAGTAGAAGTCTCATGTTAAACAATGGTAGACATTAATGAGCCACGAGTACCAGAGAGCACAATGCAATAAAACCGAGCAGAACGTCAAACAACAAGGTAATCGGGTGATCAATGCACACCAGTCTGGGGCTTGTTCAGTACATCAGCGCGACGTGAGCATAAGTGGAAAAAATCTGATAAATAGCCATTTAAAGAACTATTAAAATCTGAGAAACTTGTTAACTTATTGGTCACATACTGATACTGTGTAAATAGAAACTTTGGCAGAGCCTATGTCTCCGTACACTGACTTCAGGTTAGATTCCACCTGAAATTTACAGTAAGGGCATGGTGACACAGGGCGCATCAGCAACGTATTTCACGGCAGCCACAGAGGGACTGCAGAGCGAGCTCTGGGCTGTTGCTGGGTAGCTCTCAGTGTTCATTCGTAGTGACGGATTTCCCGCTGTAGAAATCTGCCGGTTCGAGTGGAGACACAGAGCTAACCCGGCCACAGCCAGGAGCTCACTCTGCAGTCCCTGTGTGACTGATGTCGGCGCATCCACAGCGTGAAATATACTGTGGATGCGCCCCGTGTGACCCTGCCAGAAAAAGGAAGTTGCGGTAAAACTGTTAACATTCAACACATTATGAACAGTGTTTCCCAACCAGGGTACCTGCAGCTGTTGCAAAACTACAACTTCCAGCATGCCCAGACAGCTATTGGCTGTCTAGGCATTCTGAGAGTTGTAGTTTTGCAACACCGGCAGAGATCCTGGTTGGGAAACACCGTTCTACGGAAATGTGTGGAGATTTTTTGTTAGTGCCACAAAAGGTAAGTAGCATTCCATATATTTTGCCAAAGATTAGCCCCACTGAATGATAATGGCCTAATCCTCTGGCAGATCTGCAGCACACCAGCTGCCCCAGCATCCACAGAAAAGATGTAAATATGGTTATGTTCACACTAGCATAATACGGGTGCATTTTTGCATCCATATTATCACCAAAACTTACAGCTCTCTGTTCGAATCATCAGACCTGCGGTGGGGCAGGGACTTATGGCCATAAGTAGATTTTTAAGCTTATCGTAAAATCTCTTTCTCTGAGGAACCATTGGGGAACACAGAGACCGTGGGCATATCTTGATGCCGCTAGGCATGCAAAAAGAAAGGTGGCCCCTCCTGGCAGGATATACCCCTCCTACTAACCCATAGCTAATCAGTTTAGTCCCAAAACAGTAGGAAAGGACCGACAGAAAAAGAAGCCAACAGGTGTCCGAGGGAATCAGACAAAAAAGAACCGAAAACAACCCCTCGGATATAAAACTGAACCATAGCAACCAAAACAAATGGGTGGGTGCTGTGTCCCCCAATGGATCCTCCAGGAAAGAGATTTTACGTTATGCATAAAAAATGTCCTTTCCTCAGTCGGCTCCATTGGGGACACAGAGAATGTGGGACGTACCAAAGCAGTCCCCGGGGTGGGAAAAAATACCCAAATCAGAATCAGGCAGAAGACTGTGCCACTGCCGCCTGCAACACCTTGCGACCCAAACTAGCGTCAGTGGACGCAAAAGTATGCACCTGGTAGAATTTAGTGAAGGTGTGCAAGGACGACCAGGTTGCCGCCTTACAGACTTGCAAGGCAGAAGCCTTATTGCGTAGCACCCAAGAAGCCCCAATGGAATGTGTGGAATGCGCAGTAATCCGAAATGGTGGAACTTACCCCTTACGACGGTACGATTCCGAGATGGCAGAATGGAACCACCGCGAAATGGTCGCCTTGGAAGCCGGAAGCCCCTTGCAAAGACCTTCCGGAATCACAAAGAAAGAGTCACCCTGCAGGAAGGAGGAGGTGACGGAAAGATAGATTCGGACAGCTCGAACAACATCCAGACAATACAGGGAAAGCTCCTTAGAGTTTGGATGGACCTGGACAAAAGGAAGAAAAAACAGACAGACAATCTCCTTGTTCACGGAAAAGGAGGAAACTACCTTGGGAAAGAAGGAGGGAGGCGACCAAAAAACAACCTTGTCCTGATGAAGGACCAAGAACGGAGAGCGACAAGAGAGCGCCATCAGCTCAGAGACCCTCCTAATGGAGGTAATCGCAATGAGGTAGGCGACTTTCCACGAAAGGATGCGAAGAGAAGCGTCCCGGAGAGGTTCGAACGGAGCCTCACTCAAAAGCGCCAAGCACCAGGTTGAGATCCCAAGGAGGAGTGGGAGACCTGTATGGCGGCGCTGCATGGGCCACGCCCTGCAGGAAGGTGCAGATGTGAAAATTGGAAGCCAATGGCCTTTGCAACAGAATAGAAAGAGCTAATACTTGACCCTTAAGAGAGCTGAGTGGCAAGCGCTGATCCAGACCACTGGAAATAGGCCCACCAAGCGTGATGGTAAATCCTAGTGAAAGAAGGCTTACAAGCCCGAAGCATGGTTTGAATCACCCTGGTAGAAAACCCCTGGGCTCTTAGCTGTTTCAGCCGTTACGCCGTCAAATGCAACGACAGTAAATTGGGGTGGCAGAGCGGACCCTGGGAGAGCAGATCGGGACGAACTGCAAGAAGCAGAGGTACGTTGGCAAACAGCCGAATTACGTCGGCGTAATGATCGAGTCTGGGCTCTGAAGCCACCAGAATGGCAGGAACGCCCTCTGCCTTGAGTTTCTTTGAGGTAAGGAAGGGTGAAGGACGACCACAGGATCATGAGCGCATCTACTGCCAGAGCCAGAGGGTCGCGGGACTTCACGACAAAGCAAGAAACCTGTCTGTTGAGGCAAGATGCAAGGACATCCATGTCCAGGGTTCTCCAAAGATTGCAGATCTGCGCAAACACCTCCGGATGGAGAGACCACTCCCCTGGATCCGCCGAGGAGCGGCTGAGAAAGTCCACTTCCCAATTCTCCACTCCTGGAATGTGGATCTCAGAGATAGAGGAAACTCGAGTGTCGGCCCAGAGGAGAATCTTGAAGACCTCCTCCATCGCTGAGCGACTGCACATGCCGTCCTGGCGATTGATGTACGCCACTGCCGTGGCGTTGTCCGACCGGACTCGAACAGGGCAACCCTGTAGTCGTTGTTCCCCATGAAGGAGACAAAGAAAAATGGCACACTGCTCCAGAGAGGACAAGCGACCCTGGATCATCCGGTCCCGTAACACACTTCCCCAGCCCAGGAGACTAGCACTGGTCGTGACAACCTGCCAGTGGAGGGGGAGAAACGACCACACCTGGAGAAGGAGGGGAGAGTGAAGCCACCACAGAAGGGACCAATGAACTGAGGAGAGCAGAAGAATCCGGTGATCCAGAGTGGCCGGTGACTTGTCCCACCAGGCCAAGATGGCCAGATGGAGAGGGCGACACTGAAACTGGCCGAAAGGAACCGCCTCCATAGCCCGCACCATCCAGCCCAGCACCTCAATGCAGAAGCGAATCGGGACTGGAAAGGGGTGCCGTAGAAGACGGACACCCTCCAATAGGTAGCGCCGCTTGTCCAGCGAAAGACGAACGCGGGCAGCCGCAGTGTCGAAATGGAGATGCAAGAAGATAAGAGACTGAGTGGGAGAAAGGTTGGACTCCTCCCGGTTGATCACCCAGCCGAAGGTCTGCACCGTGAGATGAAGGCTCTCTAAGTTTTGGAACCGGGACGGAGCTTTGATCAGAGGATGGCAATCACTGCCGCCATGACCTTGGTAAAAACCCTGGGATCCGTGGCCAGGCCAAAAGGAAGAGCCACGAACTGGAAATAGCCCGAAGGGACGGAAAAGCGGAAAAATAGGCAGATAAGCGTCCCGGATATATCCACGGAGGAAAGAGAATCCCCCTGATCCATGGACGTAATGGATCGTAATGCCGAAGGGGCAAGTGGCGGTTGAGCAGTTTGAGGTCCAGAATGGGGTGGGCAGAGCCCCCTTTCTTGGGGACGACAAAAAAGATTGGAGTAGAACACCGAAAAACGCTCCCCTGGAGGAACGGGAACAATCACTCCCTGAGCAAGGAGGGTACGTAAAGCGACCTGAAAAGCCGCCTCCAAAGAAGGGGACCGAGGTGGGCAGGAACGGAAGAAGCGATCCCGGGGAAAATAAGCGAACTCTATCCGGTAACCTTCAGATATGACTTCCCAGACCCAAGAGTCCTGAACCTGAGCTATCCACACATCCCGGAACAAAGATAGATGACCTCCCACATGAGAGGAGGACACAGGTGGGGGCATCGCTTCAGGAGGAGGGAGGCTTACGGTTACCGTGCTTGGCCGCGAAACTGCCAGAATGGTTGGCTGACTTCCAGGAAGGACGCACCTTGAA
This sequence comes from Hyla sarda, assembly GCF_029499605.1. Taxonomy (NCBI): domain Eukaryota; kingdom Metazoa; phylum Chordata; class Amphibia; order Anura; family Hylidae; genus Hyla; species Hyla sarda. The sequence goes on along the minus strand of NC_079190.1, from coordinate 39,367,166 downwards.
GGAGGGAGCTTTGCGCGATTGCGAGGTCGCCTGCTTGGAAGGACGACCCGAGGTACAGGGGCCAAAAGGGCTGAAAGGAAGACGACTTCCAGCGAGGATCAGAGCGGTAAGGTTTGTTCTGCGGCAGCAGAGAGCTTTTACCCCCAGTTGCTTCGGAAATTACCTTGTCCAGGAGCTTCCCAAAGAGCAGAGTACCAGAGAAGGGCAACTCCGTGAAAGATATCTTCGAAGCGGTATATACATCCCACACCTTTAGCCACATGGAGCGACGAATCGCCACCAAGTTACCAGAAGTAAAAACCGTACAGCGGGCAGACTCCAGTCCTGCCGAACAGAGGTAGTCCGCAGCCTGAGAGAGTAGATGTGCGAGGTCTGCCAAGTCCTCTGGAGGGGCACCTGACAAGATGCCTTGGTGAAGCTGGAAAGCCCAAACAGAAACGGCCTTGAACAGCCAGGCAGAAGCAAAAGTGGGAAGCAGGGACAAACCTGCTGCTTTAAAGGCAAACTTAGCCAGGTTTTCGATCTTCTTATCTGCTGGATCCTTAAAGGACACTGTGTCCACTAGAGGCAGAGTAGTAGATTTAGATAGACGAGAACCCGGAGGATCCATAGCAGGAGTTGTTGTCCACTTGAAAACCAGATTCTGAGAGAAGGGAAACTAGCCAGGTCGGAAATAGACTGGGAAAGGGAAGAAACCCACTCTGGAGGTGGAGCGGAAACCGTGCGTTCCAGGGAGACGTCCTGAGAGGGAGGCACAGGAGGAATGGTACACATGGTATAACAGGCAAGAACAGTGGGACTCAGTCGAACCACCGGGCATTTTGGTCTTGCAGCCCCCACGAGAGTAATGAGCGACCAGGGCAGCGGCCGCCTGTCTGGGGTCGGACATGGGTGCTAGTAAGAGTAGACTGCCAAGAAAATGGAGCAATCTCACCCAGGTCCTGTGTCCCGAGGCCAGAGCTGAAGAAGCAGGCTGCAGCTGTCCTGTGTACTGTGGCTGGAGATGAAGAAGTAGGCAGCAGCTGAGGAGAACTTGCACGCGAGCCGGAAGAAGAGAAGCGGGAGGCACAAGCTGCACTGGCCAGGAAGGAGGGTGGACTCAGGGACATGTACAGCGCCCAATTGAAGGAGGAGGCACTCAGAAGATGACCCCCGTGAAACTAATTGGTCGGCGGGGTGAAAACGAAAGTAAAAGACCGACCGCGCGACCGCAGCCCAGCAGACAGGGCTGCAGTCGGCACGCCAGAGCACATGTGTGGAGAACCTGGCAAAACTGTCGCCCAGCCTAGGATGAACCAGGTGGAAGAAAGTGGGCCAGGGGGCTGGAAGGTGTGGGGGGGGGTGGAGCCCTATCTTATATGAAGGATAGCCTTATACCTATCTCTATCTTATATGAAAGGTAGCCTTATCCGTATCTCTATCTTATATAAAGGATAGCCTTATGCCTATCTTATATGAAGGATAGCCTTATACCTATCCCTATCTTTATGAAGGATAGCCTTATATCTATCCCTATCTTATATGAAGGATAACCTTATCCCTATCTTATATGAAGGATAGCCTTACCATTATCCCTATCTTATATGAAGGATAGCCTTACCATTATCCCTATCTTATATGAAAGATAGCCTTATACCTAACCCATGCATGCTTAAACTCCCTCACTCTATTTGCAGCAACGCTTCTGGAAGTAGTAGCTAGGCTGTAGAATATGTTGCTAACATTTTCCTGCTGTTGCATTACACAAGGATGTAAGGATATCTATTCTGTGATGGCTCTCACTGCATGATTTTAGATGAGCTTGTGATGATGTCAACAAGCCTGAAGAGCTGTCAATCATCATGCAGGAGGCGGTGGTTGAGCATGTGTGCTGCCACTCGATTAATTTGGGATATATGATATCTCTATTACTAATCGGTGGGGGTCCCAGCAGTTAGAATCCCACTTATTAGCTAGGTATCCCCCATACATACAGGGGATCATTTTTAGTCTTCGGATAACCCCTTTTTAGTGTCAAGTTAAAAGTTTCAAAGTGTCAAATTTAAAGCAGATAACATGCAGGGGTCTTCTGGCTCAAAGATGATAAAAAAACGTGTTAAATGAGTGTTACCAATCCTCCAGCCTAAATGCTGTGTCCCTACACACTTTGTCAGTGCTGACCGAAAAAAGTCAGATTGTGTAGTGACAAACCATGGTAACATGGGGAAAGATTTTGAGTGTTTATCCATACATCCAAGAGAAGTAACAGAGGAATAGCACAATATAGCTTTCTTCAAGTACTTACTGACATGGGAGAAGTGGTTACAGTTGCTCTTAAAAAATGGGTTTCAAGTCCCTTTTAGTGCATGTAAAGCTAAGTAGGGTTGTCCTCACTCAGCAATTCCTCTATTGCTCATACCGTATACATGAGATGGTAAGGATAAACTAGACAACTCCTAAGTATAGGAAATGTCATTTAAGATGATGTGCAAATGAGTTAATATTTACAAAATATTAATAATACATACGACTGCAGTGTTGCCTGTTCTTTCTCGAGGGGCTCTATTTTCTCCAGCACATGAGAGTACTGCACATTAGCCTTCACCCAGGCAGCCAGGGGAGCAGCTGCAGCGCTGGCCCTTTTAGCATTCTGCAGGAGAGAAACAAGGTTAAGACTTCTAAGATAATACGTCAGATTACTCTTCACAGAAATACACTAGGAAAAAAAAACTACCTTGGCATCAAAAGATGTGCGATTCTTTTCAAGCAGCTCTTCCACACTTTCACGGATTTCTTTTGTTATGTTTCTCACGTCAAAAGTTACAATTTCTTCCCTTACTCCTCGCTTAGCAAGGAAGCTGATGGAGTAAAACAAAATACAACCATATAAGTAAAAAAGAGAATATATGTTTGGTGGACAAGATGCTTTTATGTTTTATAGGTTTTACATTTTGTGCTAAACACTTTTTTTCCTTTGGTCACATCAAAATGCTAAAATCATTTTATTTAGAGAGTCAGTGTCGGCTATTCTTCAAAATCTCACTAGCATGTTCTTCAGCATCTAATTCAATCCATGGACAAACATGATGCTTGTCCGACGTCATGATGCCAAGGGACCCTGCCACACTAGGACATAATTATGATCTATACCAGTGTATCTCCAGCTGTTGCAAAGATACAACTCCCAGCATCCCCTGACAGTCATTAACCACTGTCCGGGCATGCTGGGAGTTAAAGTTTTGGAAAAGCTTGAAGCACACTAGTTGGAAAACAATGATCTATACCCATGTTGTCTGCCCTGCCCTCTGGGTAAGAGTTAGAGATACATGCCGTCCATGTAAAAGCAAGTTTGCGGTAGCTATTCATAATAGCAGTACAGTATGAGGTTAAGTATCACAAGGCACAAATAGCATACATTGGTGAATTATCCTACAAGATGGTGAGATGCTACCAGCTATTAGTTGTGTATACTGCCCAGCAATGAACCACTCATATTTCCAAAGATCTACACTTTACTGATTCAATCTTAATGCAGGCTACATAGAACAGACATATACAGTGGTCCCTCAACATACAATAGTAATCCGTTCCAAATGGACCATCGTTTGTTGAAACCATCGAATGTTGAGGGATCCGTGCAATTAGGGTTACTTAGTTTAGAAAAAAGAAGGCTTAGGGGAGACCTAATAACTATGTATAAATATATCAGGGGACCGTACAGAGATCTCTCCATGATCTATTTATACCCAGGACTGTATCTATAACAAGGGGGCATCCTCTACGTCTAGAGCAAAGAAGGTTTCTACACCAGCACAGACGGGGGTTCTTTACTGTAAGAGCAGTGAGACTGTGGAATTCTATCCCAGAGGAGGTGGCCATGGTGAACTCTGTAAAAGAGTTCAAAAAATGGGCCTGGATGCATTTTTGGAGAGTAATAACATCGCTGGTTATGGATACTAGATTTATAGGGACAGAAGGATGATCCAGGGATTTACTCTGTCATATTTGGAGTCGGGAAGGAATTTTTACCTCTAGTATGAGGGTTTTTTTCCTTTCTTTGGATCAACTCAACTCAGTAGGGACTTATTAGGGTTATAGGTTGAACTTGATGGACTCTGATCTTTTTTCAACCTTATGAACTATGTTACTAATGTAAAGTATAGGACAGTGGTCTACAACCTGCAGACCTCCAGATGTTGCAAAACTACAACATCCAGCATGGGATGCTGGGAGTTGTAGTTTTGCAACATCTGGAGGTCCGCAGGTTGAAGACCACTGGTATAGGAAGTTATACTCATGTGTCCGCGCCGCTCTGGACCGTCACCGCTGCCCTGGATGTCGCCCTCCATCGCTGTCGGCGCGTCCCCGGGGTGTCCCCGACGCTCCGGGAAGGCCTCTGCTTCCCCGGCATCCGCGCTCTCCGTCGCCGACATCCCGTCGCTACGCACGCCGCTCCTATTTAATGACGGAATGGCGTGCGCAGCGACGTGATAACAACGATGGAGAGCACCGACGATGCAGGGGATCCAGAAGAGGACGCGCCGGAGCCCCGAGGACAGGTAAGTGATCATCAGCGGACCACACGGGGCACCGTAAACGGCTATCCGGTGGCAGCTGAAGCAGTCTGCGCTGCCGGATAGCAGTTAATGCGATGGCCCCGACATACAAAAGCATCGTATGTTGATGCTGCCTTCAACAAGCGATGGTCTCTGAGAGGCCATCGTATGTTGAAATGATCGTATGTCGGGGCCATCGTAGGTCGGGGGGTCACTGTACTAATAAGGACGATGAGCCTGATCATGTTGTTGCCTTATTGGGAACCTGTTACAGCTTTCATGCTGCCTGAATCGTTGGGATGGTTCCCGGTGGCATCTGCCTGTCCTGCTTACACAGACTGATGCATCTCTTCTTATGCCCAACCAGGGAGAGGTCTTTGAATCAAGGCTGGTGGAGAAGGGAGGCCACCAGGGACTGTTCTGATGACTGATAGTTCAGGCAGCATGAAAGTGGTTCCAATTAAGGAGGAATATACGGTCTTAAAGGAGAACTCCAGAATAGGAAAATTATCGTCCATACTGCCGGCAGTAAAAAAAATTAACCGGTACATACCTTCCTTCACTCCCACGGTGCCTCCGGTAAACCGGCTCCGTCCTCCGCTGCGATCCTCTTCCTGGTTGCCGGTGGTCGGCTTGTCATACTGCACCCAGCCAATCACCGGTCGCAGCGAAGTCCCGACTCGGCCGGCGATAGGCTGAGCGCAGTGTGACGTTTTCGAAAACGTCACACTGCCGCTCAGCCTATCGCTGGCTGAGTTTACCTGAGAGTACCTGTTTATTTTTTTACTGCCGGCAGTATGGACGATAATTTTCCTATTCCGGAGTTCTCCTTTAACCCCTTAAGGACCGGGGTTTTTTCCGTTTTTGCACTTTTGTTTTTTGCTCCTTGCCTTTAATAAATCATAACTCTTTCAATTTTGCACCTAAAAATCCATATGATTGCTTATTTTTTGCGCCACCAATTCTACTTTGTAATGACGTCAGTCATTTTGCCCAAAAATCTACGGCGAAACGGGAAAAAAAATCATTGTGAGACAAAATTGAAAAAAAAACCGCTGTTTTGTAAATTTTGGGGGCTTCCGTTTCTACACAGTACATTTTTCGGTAAAAATGACACCTTATCATTATTCTGTAGGTCCATACGATTAAAATGATACCCAACTTATATAGGTTTGATTTTGTCGTACTTCTGGAAAAAATCTACATGCAGGAAAATTTATACTATTAAAGTTGTCATCTTCTGACCCCTATAACTTTTTTATTTTTCGTATGGGGCAGTATGAGGGCTCATTTTTTGCGCCGTGATCTGAAGTTTTTAACTGTACCATTTTTGCATTGATAGGACTTATTGATCGCGTTTTATTCATTTTTTCATGATATAAAAAGTGACCAAAAATGCACTATTTTGGACTTTGGAATTTTTTTGCGCGCATGCCATTGACCATGCAGTTTAATTAACAATATATTTTTATAATTCGGACATTTCCGCACGCGGCGATACCACATATGTGTATTTTTATTTACACTGGTTTTTTTTTTTTTTTTATGGAAAAAAGGGGGGTGATTCAAACCTTTAATAGGGAAGAGGTTAAATGATCTTTATTCACTTTTTTTTTGCAGTGTTATAGCTCCCATAGGGACCTATAACACTGCACACACTGATCTTCATCATTGATCACTGGTTTCTCATAGGAAACCAGTGATCGATGATTCTGCCGCTTCACTGCTCATGCCTGGATCTCAGGCACTGAGCAGTCATTCGGCGATCGGACAGCAAGGAGGCAGGTAGGGACCCTCCGGCTGTCCTGTATGCCACGATTTTGCCGTGGCTATCCCGAACAGCTCCCTGAGCTAACCGACATGCTTTCACTTGCACTTTAGACGCGGCGTTCAACTTTGAACGCCTGGCCTAAAGGGTTAATAGCGCGCGGCACCGCGATCAATGGCGTGCGCTATTAGCCACGAGTCCCGGCCGTTGTTAGTCACGAGTCCCGGGCCCGACCCGCTATGTTAAAAAAAATCATTGTGAGACCCCCGTTATAGATCGGAAGCAGACACATGACGTACCGATACATCATGTGTCCTTAAGGAGTTAAAGTGCAAGGCAACCGTTCGTCATCCAGCGAGTGTTAATTAGAATAGGACACATGCGTAGATGTCGGACATTTGCCTTTGCAACTTGCCCACATAGCGTGCTGCAGCATAATGTCAGATTGGATGAAATAGAGGAAATGCACAGTGGGGGAGATTCTCAAAAACGACTGTAATTTCTGTTCCAGCGATAATATTCACACCTTTTTTTTTTCTCCTCACATTTTCAAAGGTCTTTTGTGCTGCTTTGAAAATGTGAAAATTCATTTTCGCGCACTTTTGTTTTTTTCATGCCCCCAATTTTTTTTTGCAGCCATATTGGATTTTTTTTTGCCAAAATTGCAAAGTTTGGCACCAAAATCGATAATTTTGTCACAAACATTGCTGATTTTTTTTGCAAAATTTTACATCACAGAAAATTCGGGTGGAAACCTCTCACTAAATATTCCATGGTTACTAGTGCCCAGACAAGCGATAACTGTATAAATAAAACATTTGTGAGCTTAAAAGGGGTACTCCGGTGGAAAACTTTATTTATTTATTTATTTTTACTCCTTAAGGAGGTAGGGCGTACCTCTACATCCTACGCCCGTTCCCGGTGTTTAAAACGGGGTCACACCGGGTCAGTCCCGGCTGCTAATCATAGCCGGGACCCTGGGCTAACAGCGCACGGCATCGATCGTTGTGCCGCGCGCTTTTAACCCTTCAGACGCGGCGATCAAAGTTGACCGCCGCGTCTGAAAGCGAAAGTAAACGCTTCCCGGCAGCTCAGTCGGGCTGATCGGGACATCGCGATAAAATCGCGATGTTCCGATCAGCTTGGACGCAGGCGGAGGTCTCCTTACCTGTTTCTGCGGCGTCCGATCGTCGATTGATTGCTCCAAGCCTGAGTTACAGGCTTGAGCAATCAAGCCCCTATCTCACTGATCCATGCAAAGCTATGGCTTTGCAAGGATCAGCATAGGAGATCAGTGTGTGCAGTGTTATAGGTCCCTATGGGACCTATAACACTGCAAAAAAAAGTGAAAAAAAAAAAAAGTTAACAAAGGTCATTTAACCCCTTCCCTAATAAAAGTTTGAATCACCCCCCCTTTTCCCATAAGAAAAAAAAAACTGTGTAAATAAAAATAAACATATGTGGTATCACCGCGTGCGAAAATGTCCGACCTATAAAAATATATTGTTAATTAAATTGCATGGTCAATGGCGTGTGCGCAAAAAAATTTCAAAGTCCAAAATAGTGTATTTTTGGCCACTTTTTATATCATGAAAAAATGAATAAAAAGTGACAGAGATGTCAGCAGAGAGCTCTGTGTTCATGATGTCAGCAGAGAGCTCTGTGTTCCAAAAAGAAAATAATTTCCTCTGTGCTATTCAGCAGCTAACAAGTACTTGAAGAATTAAGATTTTTTAATAGAAGTCATTTACAAATCTGTTAAACTTTCTGGCACCATTTGATTTAAAAAAAAAAAAATCCACCGAGTGCAGGTGCAGTGACCAAGAAAAAAAAATATTTTTTTAGTAACATTTTTCAATAATATTTTTTTTATTTTTTTAAGAATTACTGAAATAACACCTCCCCCCGCCCCCACAAAAAAAAAAAAAAAAAAAAAAAAAAAACTAAGAAAGAAAAACAAAAACAAATCCAATAAAAATACAACCATTTCTGTGATTTCTATTTCTACAAGCTGGTGTAAAATGTTAAAATTTTTTATGTAAACTGGACTCTCACCCCAATATACGTGGACACGTCCACTTTTACAAAACTGACATAAACAGTGTAAACCGCGGCACAAAGCTCTTTGAAAATGTGGTCGATGCTTTTTACACAAAATATTTCCCCTCAGTATCTTTACTCTTTTAGATGTAATATTTTTGCTTACCTTTTCATGCTCACCCATGATGTATCAAAGATCCCCATGAGTCTTAGCACACCTTCAAGAATGTCTCGGATAACGTCTGGAGGCATGCGTAGGGATCTGATCTCTGATAAAGACTCGGGTTTGATGTTACCGACTGCCTGTTTTGCTTCATCCACCAAAGGCTAAAATATAAAGAAAAAAAACAAAGAATGACCGTACAATACAAAATGAACTGTACATTACTTTGAGCACTAATCCACCACACATGGCAGAGCAGAGTAGACGTGTTATATAAGTGAATTATAATACATGTAAATGCTGAAGAACTAGAACTGCATTCAAGCACAGGGGCTCGAAGGTTGGCATCGCTGTTTTACAATACGAGCGCCAACACATGTATTGTTTAGAGTCTGCCCTGTCTTATGCTGGGTTCCCATTACTTTTTTCCCCATACGGAAGCGCATACGGCAGGGGGGAGCTAAAATCTTGAGCTCCCACGTGTAATTCATTTCAATGAGCCGACCACAGTGAAACGTTCGGTTGGCTCATTTTTTCCCCGTATGCGCTTTTCCCCCGCAACTAAAACCGTTGGTTGACCACGGTTTTAGGTACGGTTGTAAAAGCACATACAGGGCAAAAATGAGTTGACCGGACCGAACGTTTCACTCCGGTCGGTTAATTGAAATGAATTATATACGGGAGCTCAAGTTTTTAGCTCCCCCCTGCCGTATGCGCTTCCGTATGGGGAAAAACGTAATGGGAACCCAGCCTTATATAGGTTTTCATGGGGTGTGCTGGTTTTCTATCACAATTTTTTGGTTGAATTTATGTAATGAGTTATAGCAGTCGATTCCTCTTTATATTTCATACATATAGTTGAATGAAAGATCTCCTTTGTCGAGTTTAATGCTGAGTTTAGGTCCAGGGGAGTGCGCAATGCCCCCTGGTTCATAATCCTCGAGGTCTGTGTTACATATGGTATTCGCTTCTACTCTAGATTTCATGACATATTTTGAAATGCATCTGTCACCTCCGTACAGGGTACAAGAGCTGTGCACGCCAGCAGTTAGGACATAGTTTACCAACTATAGTGCCTCCAGCTGTTGTAAAACCACAACTCCCAGCATATGCAGGCAGCCAAAGGCTGGAGGCACCCTGCTTGGGAAACACTGGCAAAGGGAGATAAGAGAGACGGTACCTTTGTTAAGTGTTGCCACAGTTCGTTAACTTCTAATGCTTTTGTTTTCTTATCCAGCCAAATAGTGGGATAGTCCGACCGAGTCACAGCAGCACAACTCCTCCCCGCCCTGGACGTGTGCCACTGCGATTTGGTCGGCCTCTCCGACTGTGTGGCTGCATTAGGGGTACTCCCCTGGAAAATATTTTTTTTTAATTTTTTTTAATCAACTGGTGCCAGAAAGTTAAACAGGTTTCTAAATTACTTCTATTAAAAATGTTTAATCTTTCCAGTACTTATCAGCTGCTGTATGCTACAGAGGAGGTTCTTTTCTTTTTGAATTTCCTTTCTGTCTGACCATAGTGCTCTCTGCTGACACCTCTGTCCATTTTAGGAACTGTACGGAGCAGGAGAGGTTTGTTATGGAGATTTTCTCCTACTCTGGACAGTTCCTAAAATGAGCAGAGGTGTCAGCAGAGAGCACTGTGGTCAGATAGAAAGTAAATTCAAAAAGAAAAGAACTTCCTCTGGAACATACTGCAGCTGATAAGTACAGGGAGGATTAAGATTTTTAAATAGAAGTCATTTAGAAATCTGTTTAACTTTCTGGCACCAGTTGATTTAAAAAATTTTTTTCCAGTGGAGTACCCCTTTAAAGGTACTGTCTTTCTTATCTCGTAATGCCCTACCTGCTGGGGTGTGCAGCTCTGCACCTTGTAAGGAGATAACAGATGCACTTTAAAAGGGGTGAAATCCATTGTAAAAATCTGTAGCATGTTCATTTTTCTTCTACGTGTGGAAGACATACAGACAATCCAGCATACGCACCATGTCAGAGGTCACCCTAACATTCTGAAGCCAACACTTAGATAGATACAGTACAATATATCTATCTATACAAACACACACACACACACACAAAAGGATATATTCATACATACACACACATAAACGCACTACATAACAATATTTAGCAACTGAGAAATAAATGGTTGTGCTAGGCACAAGATTATCTTTTCATACAAGATCAATTGGTCTGTAAGGATTTCATCTTGATACCTGAACATCCTTTAGCTCATCATCAATTTTCCTCTTCCTTTCTTCAATTTTGGCAGACTCTTCTACTATCCTGTGTTTGATCTTCTCCATTTCAGTCTTTTGATCACTGGCATTCTGTAAAAGAAGAAAAGCAGATGTCTCAGTACTTCTCCAGCAGATGCCTGTTCTGAATCATTCTGCTGCCAGGCGCACCAGCTACTTAAAAACAGAAGAGACCTAAACTTGACATCATAGTGTTAAGGAAATCTTTTTTTTTTTTTTTCCTCAAGTGATTGCACATTCTGTATTATTACTATGATTCAAGGCAATGTGGACAACAAGCAGTGATACTATAATCAGTTACATCAAACAACTCACCAGGAACTGGTGTAATCTCTAATGTATTGTGCATTTATGTTCTTCTAAAAACATCCCAGATCTATGGTTGTTAAATTGTGGCCACATTAGCCCATCAATGACCAGGCCAATGACCAAAAGGGCCTTATTGAGCAGCAAAAGGAGATTTTTTTTATTTACTTACCGTAAAATCTCTTTCTCGGAGGATCCATTGGGGGGCACAGACCGTGGGTGTATGCTGCTGACTCTAGGAGGTGTGACACTATGGTAATAAAAAAAAGGTCGGCTCCTCCCAGCAGAATATACCCGCCTCCAGGCCCTGAGCTAATCAGTTTTAGTTCCAGAGCAATAGGAGAGGACCGACAGCTCAAAGAAGACCCAAACTGTCCGAGAACCAGAAGAAAAAATACAACTGAACACACCCTCGGACAGAGAACCGAAGAAAACCCCCAAAAAAGGGCGGGAGCTGTGTCCCCCAATGGATCCCCCGAGAAAAAGATTTTACGGTAAGTAAATAAAAAATCTCCTTTTCTCTATCGGCTCCATTGGGGGACACAGACCGTGGGACGAACCAAAGCCGTCCCTTGGGTGGGAAGATAAGCAGTCAGGCAGACGGCCGTTCCACTGCCGCCTGCAACACTTTACGGCCCAGACTAGCATCAGACAATGCGAAGGTATGAACCCGGTAGAACCTCGAGAAAGTGTGCAAAGACGACCAGGTAGCCGCCTTGCAAATCTGCGAGGTCGAGGCTCTGTTCTGGAAAGCCCAGGATGCCCCAACAGAACGGGTAGAATGAGCCACAACCCTGAAAGGAGGAATCTTCCCTTTACAGCGATAGGCTTCCGAAATGGCAGACCGAATCCACCGAAAAATGGTGGCCTTGGAAGCATGTTGTCCCTTACGACGACCTTCCGTGAGGACGAAAAAGGAATCACACTGACAATAGAGAGATAGGACCTAACAGCCCGAACCACATCCAGTTTGTGGAGTAAATGCTCCTTAGGATGAAAAGGAGCGGGACAAAAAGACGGGAGGACGATGTCCTCATTGAGATGAAAAGCCGAAACCACCTTAGGCAAAAAGGAAGGATCTGGCCGGAAAACATCCTTGTCCTGGCGGACCACCAGAAACGGAGAACGGCAGGAGAGAGCCGCCAAGTCAGACACCCTCCGGATGGAGGTGATAGCAACAAGAAAACGCCACCTTCCAAGAAATGAGGCACAGAGACACCTCTCTAAGGGGCTCAAAGGGTGCACCCTGGAGGGCACTCAGAACCAGATTCAAGAGGGTGACCGGTAAGGAGGGACAGAATGCGCCACTCCTTGAAGGAAGGTCCAGACATGAGAATTAGAAGCAAGAGGACGCTGGAAAAAGAATAGAAAAGGCCGAAACCTGACCCTTAAGGGAACTGAGAGACAACCCCAGTTCCAAACCCGACTGCAAAAAGGAGAGAAGACGGGGAACCGAGAAAGTCACAGGAGACAGGACCTGAGCTTCACACCAGCGAAAATAAGACCTCCAAGTACGGTGAAAAATTTTTGCCGAGGAGGGCTTATGAGCCCTGAGCATGGTGTGAATGACTTGGGAAGAGAATTCCCGGGAATCTCTTGTCTGGATGTTTCCATGCAGATTCCAGAATGGCGTCAAAGTCAGCGAGAGAGCTGAACCTTTGAGGTGCTGGCTTAGCACGATGAAAGGATACTTCAGGAGTTACATCCGAAGATCCTGGGTCCTCTAAGTGAAAGGTGTCTCTTATGGCTGCGACCAATGAGTTCACCGTTTTAACTGTACCCGAGCGCTCCTCTGAGTCAGATGCCGATTCGGAAGCCTCGTCAGCCAGTTCACCAGGAGAATGTGAACGAATGGAGGCAGTCCTGGAGGGTGGTGACCCTGACCGGGTACACGGCTCTGGCGTGGCAGACCGGCGACTCCGAGAACGTCCTCTGGAGGAGCGACGTTTGTGATCAGATGACGGGGGGGCGGGACCCGGGGAGCAGGACCCACGGGGAGAGCGCCCACGCCTATCTGAAGACTCAATGGAAGATTCGGACGAGGCACCCCTAGTACGCTTGTGAGAGCGTGAAGTATGTGGGGTAGAGGAGCGGGCCCCCAGAGAGGGCCAGCGAAGGGCAGACCCCTTCAAGGCAGACGCCACTTCCCGGGAGGACTCAGCCATCGAACGGGAGACTTCAGTCAAGTCAGCCATATACTGGGTCAGAGAAGAAACCCAGGCTGGAGGGGCGGCTGAATCCACCAGAACCGAAAGGGCATCCGGGGGTACCAGGGGGTCTGGGGGAGCAGTGGAGCAGGCAAAGCAAGTGGGCTCAGTAGAGCCAGGCATCTTAGCATTACATCGCTTACAGACAAAATAAGACACAGACATTCCAGTTTTCTGTTTAGAGGAGGAACAGCTCTGGGCACGGACATAAAGAGAAAACGACAGGAACTTTCTCACCCTAGTCTGTGTCCCCTGGCAGCTGCAGAGAGGAGAACTCTGCTCCGTGCAGCTAGAGTGTAAAACAGGCCAGCCAATAGCCAGAGAGGGGCATGCCTGAGGCAGAGGCACTAACTGATTGGCCCCTTCCACTGAAATTCGCACTCAGGAGCTGATTGGAGGCCACTTCGCACCTCTAGGGATCTCCAACAGCCCAGGGGGCGGAGCTATGAGAAGAGCGGAGAAGAAGCTGTAATGGCGCCCGCTCCTTGTCCCGAGCGCACATGTCCGCCGCATATGCGCTCGGGGGGAAGTGAGCGGGCGGCCCAAACGCCGGCAGCGGCTGCCGGAGAAAACGAAAGTAAGCCGGCGCTCAGAGCGCCCGGCCAGAACGAGCGCCGCAGTTGTCAGCCGCATATAAGGTGCCGCGGTCATAGACGCACAACAAACACACACACAGTGAAGCAGTAAAAACACATTCACACAGTGTAAAAACAGAATGCATGCCCCCTAAGATGCCACTGCTCGCCCCAGAATAAAAGTCAAGCCCCAGTATAAGCCAGCCCCATAAACCTGAAAAGGTGGGCCTAAAACTGAGGGTCTCCAGAGGTTGCAAGTCCGCACCTAAGGGAGAAAATGGAAATGTACTTACCTCAGTCAGAAGAACTTACCTAATGGAGTCTTCCGTGAAGTCTTCAGTCAGCTTTTTGTCGCCTGCATCACGCCTAGCTGCTATGCGCGAGCGAGGCGAGCAGGGGAATAGGGGGACCCGGACCCATGAGGTACCAACCCAGGCGCTGACCGTTGGCGAGGGGGGGTGAACAGCGCATATACGCAATATCTGTGCCCCCTAACTCGCAATGGGGAAACAGGGAACCGGAGTCCCTGAGCCCCCACCTGAAAACATGAAAGAAAAGGAATAAAAAAACTAACAAGTCCCTATACTAGGAAAACAATAAATCAGAAGACCATCCAGACCATCTCCACCTCCTGCAAGACACCAAGCTAAAACTGATTAGCTCAGGGCCTGGAAGCGGGTATATCCTGCTGGGAGGAGCCGACCTTTTTTTATTACCATAGTGTCACACCTCTTGAGACAGCAGCATACACCCACGGTCTGGGCCCCCCAATGGAGCCGATAGAGAAATATATATATATATATTTTTTTCACACTTTTTCAGCCCTGCCTTTTAACAGCAATAAAGGTAATGAGTCACTTCAGTATGTCATAACATTGCAACAAACACGCTGTTTCCAGTGGTCTGTCTCTAATTTCAATACATACCTTAGTTTAAATAAACCCTAATGCTAAATTATGCAGTGTGCACCCAGCTCTGCCACGGATATTCATGAGAGGCTAGTAGCCTCACCCCCGAGTTCATGGCCTTGCCTACCTGCTGATGATTGACTGGGAGAAATCTGTCAGTCATTAAAGGGTTTATCCAGGAAAAAACTTTTTTATATATATCAACTGGCTGCAGAAAGTTAAACAGATTTGTAAATTGCTTCTATTTAAAAATCTTAATCCTTTCAGTACTTATGAGCTTCTGAAGTTGAGTTGTTCTTTTCTATCTAAGTGCTCTCTGATGACACGTGTCTCGGAAACCGCCCAGTTTAGAAGCAAATCCCCATAGCAAACCTTTTCTACTCTGTGCAGTTCCCGAGACAAGCAGAGATGTCAGCTGAGAGTACTGTTGCCAGACAGAAAACAACAACTCAACTTCAGGAGCTGATAATTATGGAACGTATTATGATTATTTAATAGAAGTAATTTACAAATCTGTTTAACTTTCTGGAGCCAGTTGATATAAGAAATAATGTTTTTTCCTGGAATACCCCTTTAAAGAGAAGCGAACCAGTGGTCCAGGGGTGAGGATAGCATAACCAAAATGACAAGTTCCCTTTAAGTTTTTTTCATTGATGTGGCTGTTTGAGGCCTTGTTTTATGCTGAAGAAATCTACTTTTATCAGTACTTTTTGGGAGAACATATACAAATTTCTTAATATTTAGAAAAAATATAATTATTTGTATAGTTTTCTTTGCAGCATAAATATAGAAAAAATTCCCTTTTTGGCCCTTTTTTTTTTAATTACTTTTCAAACTGAATAGCCTGTTAAATAATTCTATAGATTTTTACAGTCGTGCAATACCTAAGAAGTGTATTACATTACATTAATTGCTGTTAAAAAGTTACATTAAGAAGTTACATTACGTATGTGCATGAAATGAATTTTATACTAAATCATACAATCATAATTTTTGCAGAGATTTTATTTATTTTTAATACCATTGTCCCATGATTAGCAGGGTTAGTGAACATACAGCTCGTGGTTGTTATCTAGGTCCATATCTAGATGACAATGTGGCCTTTTACTATAAAAAAAATATATAGTAATTGTTCACATTATACCCACTAAATCTAGTTATTTTATGTATAAATGGAGAACACAAAACATATATACTTATGACATTATGCAGTATATGGTTGTCGGAAGAGAGATATTTTCATTTTTTACAGTGTCTATCTAAATGGTGTAATCCGATTAGGTAAAGCAGTAAACTTTAGTATACAGAACGCTGATCACGTTATCAGGACAGCACCTGCATGGACGTGGTTATCTCTTGTAGAGCTGCATCAGCCTCGGCCTGTTTCGTTTTCAGCAATAAGCTCTGTTCTCCGGCTTTTCTTTTGAGTTCATCGACTAGAGACTTAGCTTCATTCAGTTTTGATACTCCAGCCTAAGAAAAATGATAACTTAACAAATTTAGGTTACAGTCCAAATCCACAAAATGACAAAAAAGGTCAAGTATATAATAGACTGAAAATTTTACAAGTTCACAATCTGCTGCCAGTCCCTTATTCACAATCACTTCTTTATTAGGATTTCTAAAAGGAGGTGATGGTTGGTAGAACTCTCACATCTAGACATACAGTGATCACCTCCCAAAAATGTAGCGAATAGTTTCTTCTCAAAAAATTATTTTTGCAAAAGAGAACTAAAAATGTGTAATAGCAAACAGACACAGCCAACACATAAGGAAAATAGGACAGTCCTATAGACTTACATTAGGAGTCCCTCTTGGTCATGTGACACAGAACTGGAAGAGAATATGCTTCTCCAGACAGAGTGTGAGAAGCACACAGCAGCACAGCTCTCTGCCTACTCATTCTACGGATTATCTTTTGCCAAGTTTTTACCTGTATAAGTTTTTTTTTTACATGTCAAAAGTCAGCTTAGCTACAATAGCATAGCAGCATTATTTACTGTACCTGTAAATGCATTTGTTTCTTGGTAAGCCCTGCTTTCTTACTGCTAAACAAAGACCCATACACTTGAAGAAACGTCATGTATCGTCTTGGAGTGGCACCGTAGGCTTTGCAGGATTCATGAATCGTTAAGAAAGATTTATAAAATCCAGATTCTCCTGTGAACACACAAATGTATATATGAATATCAGCAAACAATATCTCTACAAACCCTTCTGGATGAGATATAATCTGTGTAGACTAGAAATATCTCTGACCATCACCTCATTTTCAGTTGTTTCAGCCTTCCATACACTGCCTACACACTCCCATCTCACTCCTTCCCTCTCTGTTGCCTTGCATTGGCAGCATGTAAACTGATTTCTCCGTCTGTCTTGTAAACGCAGCAGCTAAAAGTTTAGCAGGGTGCAGCAGCATGTATGACATTATAGAGCAGTACTAAGAAGCCTAAGCTGTGAATCCAACACTGGGTAAGATTTAAGACTTAGTAGCATCTCGGTGTCATTCTCTCCTTTCATCCATGTTCCCTCCTCCTTTTTTTAGCAATTTTTGAGTTTAGGAGGAGGATGAGTAGCATGTTAAGTGAAGAAATAGGATTTTTTCTCTAATAAGATATCACAAAGTTTTACATTTTAAGACACTAAAAAA
Organism: Hyla sarda; assembly: GCF_029499605.1. Classification (NCBI taxonomy): domain Eukaryota; kingdom Metazoa; phylum Chordata; class Amphibia; order Anura; family Hylidae; genus Hyla; species Hyla sarda. The sequence goes on along the minus strand of NC_079190.1, from coordinate 39,349,754 downwards.
ATGTACCTGGTGAAGACTTCTTGTACTCTGAGTGTTGACTCTTCTCTTGACTTGTAGTGTCGGAAAATAACATCTTTGGAATCTAAACAAATGCCCATACATTAGAGGACAACCGGTTTCTTTTGTACTCACCGTAAAATCTCTTTCTCGTAGCCTTCATTGGGGGACACCTATACTGATGGGTATATGCTCTTGCCACTAGGAGGCACTGACACTAAGGACAAAAAGTCGGCTCCTCCCTGGTAGGATATAACCCCCCCCCCAACCCCCACTGGAAGTGAGGCAATCGGTTATGTCTCCTTTTCTCAGTCGCTCTTCACTGGGGGACACCTATACTGATGAGATGTACCATAGCAGTCCACAAGGGTTAGAATAACAATGACCAGAGAAAGGGAATCAGCCCAGAGACCGAACAAACGGGACTGTAAGGTCTGCGGACGAGACCCCGGGCCAGAGACAACCAAGGCACAGAAACGGAACTTCTGGAAGATCCCCAGTCCAAGAAGATGGACTAGGATGCCAAAGGAAGGGACCCTCCTTTGTAGAGACTCTAAACCTACTGTCCTTACAGAGAGACAAGAAAAGGTCGACTAAGAAGCCAGATGGCCTGGAACCATCCTAGGAGGTAGGAACCAGACATTGGGCAACATGGGAAACAAAAAATGGAAACGGGCAAAACAAGAGAACAGGCTGTCAAAAATACCAGGGAGAGCAGGGTACGCCCGAGCAGAAGGCAAGCGAAGAAGATGGGGAACCAGAAAACCATTGGAAAAAAGAAGAGAGATGGAAACCAGCTCTAGGGAGGCCTGGTGCAGAAGAGCAATGACTTGAACAGCTGCAGACCCAAAACCCCTGTCCCAGTGGCCCATCGCGAGCACCCGGGAAGCAAAATCAGCTCGACTGGTGTAGTCGGGAAAACCGGAACGTCCCCACCATCTCGGGATACACGGACTCTGAAAAAGAAGACGGAAAGCAACAACGGCCAAAAAAGGATAAACGGCCAAGAAAGGATAAACGGCCAAGAAAGGAGCGGAAAACCCTGAAAAGGAGAATCCTGGAACACTGAGCGGCTGACAAGGGAAATGGAGGAACCTGAGACTCCTGGGAGACTTACACCTTGAAAGTAAACCCAATGTTCCCAAAACGTTCCAGGAGGTGTGGTACAGAAAGACCGCCTCACAAATGGGCTTGCGGAAAAGTCTGGGCAGGATCCCTACACACAGACCCCAATCACCACTAAGGCCCAAACAATCAGGAGGGCCGACCTAGAGAAGAATGCACGCCACAGCAAACAAGGATAGAATTCAAGACAAGCAGACCAAACAGTCTTGGACCCCAGTGGTCCAAGTGGACCGAAGCACTCCCAAGCCGCGTCCCGTCAGGATGGGAACAGAGGGGAAAACAAAAAGGAACTCCCAGGTCCTGAGCACATGAAGGTTACTCCAGAAGACGGGAGTTTCAGTGTAGCACAACTGACACTATCAAGAGAAGGATGAACACACCCATCAAGGGAGACTGTGCAGAGGGAGGAGGAGAGCAATGGCAGGACCCGACAACAGGTGACGGCAAGGCCCCCAGTGGAGGCGAAAACAAGGTGTGGCCAAGATTAAACTCAGGCACTGACCATGCCCAGCTCCCTGATCCCCGTACCACCAGGAGAAGGAGATTGTCAAAGTGCACCAGGCACTGCAGGAGCAGGGAAATGCCGCTCTACAGCAACAGACAAAGTACTGGGTGGACAAAACCCCCAGGAACCCTGCGACAACATATCGAAGTATGGGGAGCCAATTAGCCAATTAGTGTCCCCAGGGGAATCGGAACAATGGACACAGGTGCTGGGCATATTTAAAAATAAATAAAAAAAAAAGAAGGAAGATGAGACTATGAATGCAAGAAAAAAAGCACAAAACACGAACAACAGCGTAGAGAGGAACGCCCCATCAGGGCGAAACCCTGGACCAGGTGGGAGTCAATGGAGCCATCCTGGTCGACGTCTAAGACAAAAGAGCAGATTCCTGAGCCACCCTGCACAGAAATCCAGAACAGAGGTGCTCAACTGCCGCAGACCTGTGGAACAGAGATCACAAGAAAGCTAGGGGCATACCCCACTGAACCGAAAGGAAGGTGGATCTACACATGCAGAGTGGAATTAGCATACGTAGGGACACGGACATAATTACCCCACAACAGTAGTAGGGTAGGATGACTGTAGACGCTAAAGAAACCGCAGACAACCAAAAGTCTGGCAGTATGGAAGACCGGCGTGGCACCCAACGGTGTGGTACAACCATGCCCCTAGTAGACCAACATTAGGACCTAGAAAGGGGAACAGAGAGTGCTGCTGTTGACAGAAAAATCCAGGGAACCTGCAGGAAACGTCCACACTCCATTTCCTAATGGTGCCACACACCAGGACTGCTGTCGCAGACGCAAGAGATGAAGGATGTATGTGGGGCAGCGCGCGGCCGGAGGAAGTGGGCAGAGCTACGCCCAAATGTGCAGGCCGGAGCCATGGCCTAAAATAATGTGCCCCCGACGCTCCGGCTGCCCCGGAAAAGAACTAAGGAGACCACCCATACAGCCACAGACCTCCGACAGGGACTGCAGCTGGAGCCAGAGGAATCGCCGGGCAGACGCGCCGCCCGATGGAGGCTTGTGCGGTCGCGGAAGGAGGAGGAGAGTCTAGTGAGCCACCTGAGAGAGGACCAGCGAAGCAACTAAGCCGTGGTAATGGCTGAAAAGTTAGCAGCTGCAGCACAAACTGAGGACTCCGGGATCCCCAGCCCCAGTGAAAAATATTAACCCTGTATGTGCTCCCAGGAGAGGAAGGCATAGCCCCCTAGAATAAAGAGCAGCTCCCAAGTAGAAATGGAGAAGGGAGAGGGGGGGGAGGTACTTACCTAACCTGCCAATACTCACCTACCGATTACTTCACCTGCATCATGCCAGGCTGCATCTGCAAGACGAGCAGGGAGCATAGGGGGACCCCGCACCCAAGGTACTACCCCTGGCACTGGCCATTGGTAAGAAGGGGTTGACTGCCCATACTCATGTTCCGTGCCCCTTCATTGCATATGGGGGAACAGGTAGTGCCATGCTCCTGAACCCCTTCTGAAAATGAGAAACAAAAGGGAGGAAAAAAACCTAACTAAACAGCCCTTACTAATAAAAAATAAAAAGACCAGGTCTGGAGAACTCAAGAGCTTTTTTTGCCTCCTACTGATAAGCAAAAAAATTATGGGCGCCACCTATAGTTGAAATAATAAACTGGGTGCAATCAGCTGCCACATATAGCATGAAAAAACAGGAAAAGAAAGAAGCTAGCAACTATAAAGTGATGCACTCCAAGAGCAAAAATTTATTTAAACAATGTATCTTTATTTAACATACAAAAAAGAGAGCATACAAACAATTTTTATTTATTGCCATGTAAAAGCAATAGAACTGGCGACTACACTGGAGTGTAGTCCTTCAACGCCCACCTCGTACTGGGAGAAAAATTGACCCAACAAGAAAATGCAGGTAGTCCTAAGCATGAAACAATTACATTGAACCATATATCATAAGGACCCCACAGGATGCACCCTTCCAATCTAATCTATGTATAATCACCCAATACTGAACAATGGAACCGGAAAGGATTCCAAAGTATGCACTATGTAATATATCACATAATCCACTAACAATGGTCACGGGTAGATATAGCAGCAATTATCACAAATACATATAAAGTGCCATCAACCTAGAAACAAACATGAATGTGAGTGGATATAAAGTGTCATGCGTAGCAGGTCTATAAGGTGCATTTGGAAGGATATCACCGGTAGGGAACTGTGTCTAAGTAAATGCCAGGACTTCCTGCATCTCAGTATGGGGGAAAGCTGCCTCCCTCTGACACTAAGCTAAATTGATTGCCTCACTTCCAGTGGGCGGGTATATCCTGCCAGGGAGGAGCCAACTTTTTTTTCCTTAGTGTCAGCGCCTCCTAGTGGCAAGAACTTATATCCATCAGAATAGGTGTGCCCCAATGAAGAGTGACCAAGAAGTAAAGATTTTCAACACTCTAAAATGTATAATATTCATGTATCCTGACAGAACACATTTTTACTCTCATTCACATGCCCTTTACACTTGCAATGCCTCTAAGATAATTAATGATGTAGTGATAACATTATAACATATTGCCAGCATACGCCATCACTTTATGATTGCAAAGTGTCCAACCTCTGGAATCCTGAGAATAAAGGGGCTACATCATTATTTCAGTGATGCAGACCCATCAATGTTCATTTTGGCCGGCTGCAGGTTCTCTGCACAGCCAGGTAGCAAGAAGTGTCGCTCTGCAGGGGAACTGCTGTCAGTCCCTTTCCGCAAATAGGACTGTCCTGCAGTTCCTCTGCAGAGTGGGTGGGCCCCATTGCTGCTCTGCAGGGAAAAAAGTGTGAAAGGGCTGCAGCATTGAATCACTGGTCCAGGAGGTGAAATCATTGGTAATGATGAAGTGATATTCCAGCCAGATATTTTATGAGACAGTGAAACCCTTTTTAACCACTACATGAAGGTTAAAGGAGATCTGCAGCTGCATTCAACTTGTGTTAAATTGTGGGGGGTCTCAGAGGTCGGATCTCCAGTGTGGGGCCCTGGCCCTGCTGCGGCTCTCCCCATGCAGGAGGCGTGTTGGCCGCAGTATGACGATGCGGCCAACGTGTCCCCTCCATGTATCTCAATGAAAGAGGCGGAGATGCAGTGTTCGTGCCATAGAGATGAATGGAGGGGCGTGTCTGTCAGATAGGGGATAAGTTATATGCCGCTGCAGTACTCCTTTAGTTTCTGCTCATCTTTGTTACTCAGCCAATGCAGCTCTTTCTGCTTTAGAAGCTACAGAATCAGTTGAAAACAACTAAAATAAAGCCATTGTGTCAAAAAAGTAAAGAAGTAACCCTGAATCATTCATTTTATGATGCATCTTTTTCTCAGTCTTAGAGCTACATTGAGGGGGCGTGTTGGCTGCCACACGGTGCGGTCAACATGCCCAATTCATGAAGAGAGCCAGGGCCCCATACAGAAGATCGTGGGGGATAAGTTTTGCTATCCTGCAGTTTTCCTTTAATTAATTAACATCTTCTTTTTAATTTTACATTATTTAGTAAATTATTAGAAAACACTGTGGCACAGATTTATAAAAACTGTCTAAAAGAGACAATGCTTAGCTACCTTGGCACTCTCATACACAATGAATGGCACGTTATTCGAGTAGGCACACTGCTACTTTATTTTGACAGGAGTATTGGGTGTCCCAGATAATAGGGTGTCCTAGTGGTTGGACATCCGTGATCAGACACTCATCCCCTACCCTGTGGATAGTGAATCATTGTCGGTAGCTGCAAAGCTCCTTTAATATTCAGTAGTGTTACGTATCCATTAGACTACATACCTTCTTCATGCTCCTATCAGACCAGCCCTCCATCCATTGTACTGAGCACTTCTTGTATAAAGCTGGGTTGCTCTCACAGTTTATTGTGAAGTTTTGATCAGTACAGTCCATGATAAGGACAATGTGGAGGTTCTGCACGATCCCTAAAAATACGACAACTGCAATTAGCAATATACTGGCAGGAGAAGGTACTGCAGTACCCCTTTAAGAACTAAATAAATTAAATCTTAAACTTCTTTCTATTTATTATTGCAGTTCCTCGCCATTTTTAAGATACTTGTTTAGTGTTAGTAAATGAGAAGACTCCTATGTACATTCAGGGGCAGCAAACCCTGTAGGCAGCTAAACCTGTGCTCAAGTGGATACCATTGTATTTAGCATAGATAATGCTCTGTTAGTTAAACAGCCTATAGTCCAGATTAATACATTGTAGAAATCAATTTGGGTATCTGCTGCTGATGTACTTAGTTCACAGAGCATTGCCTAGACTGGATGAAACTGTACTTACGTATCAGCTGAAAGCAGGATTAAAAGGGTACTCCGCTCCTAGGCATCTTATCCGTGTTCTCCCTGCTGCACCCGGCGTTCATTTAGCGCGTTGGATGCAACGACGGAGGCTCGTGTTGTCACGGTCACTCCCTGATCCCGACGTCATGGCCACGCCCCCTCAATGCAAGTCTATGGGAGGGGGCGTGACGGCCGTCACGCCACCTTCCATAGACTTGCATTGAGGGTGCGTGGCCGTGACATCACAAGCCTCTGCCCAGCATTGCGAGTCATCCGGCATGGAGCGAAGTTGGCTCTGTGCACCAGATGTCTGGGGTTTCGCAGCCAAGATCGCGGGGGTTCCCAGCGGCGGGACCACCGCGATCAGACATCTTATCCCCTATGCCTTGGATAGGGGATAAGATGTCTAGGGGCAGAGTACCCCTTTATGTATGTATTGATCTTACAGCTCCTGAATATAAACCAAGATATTCTCATTTACTAACACAAAACTAAGATCCTGAAAATAGTGAGGAATTATATTTAAAGTATTTCTGAAAGTTATAGAATTTTTATCATCCAGAGATTACATATTTGTTTACCAAAACTACTAAATAAATAACACAAAAGGTATCAACATTATAAGCAGGCAAAATGTTCTATAAATGCATCACTATATAGAACAAGAGGCCCAGGGATGGAGGAACAGATTGAGGTTCTTACTAAATGTAAAATAAGTAAATAATGGTCCTGTAAATCCATCTTCAGATGCCTGGTCCTTTAGTGGTGATAACAGCGGCTCCAGTTCCTCCATAGTATATAAGCCAGGAACCTCGCCTGGAGACAAAGAAGAGTAATGGGCGGTTTAGAGAATTCACAAAAAAATAGTTAAGTTATAAAGCCTGTACCCTCTCATGAGCACTGCCCAGTGCCTGTACTATTGCTCACATATAGGGTATCCACAATATTAAATAGCCTGCAAGGAAATATCAATACACTTGCATTTAATGCATTTAAATTGGCACTGCAAGATAAAAAAAAAACTTTTCATATGCTGTTAATGACAACAATTAAAGAACATGCTTTTAAAATCTTTTTTTTTTTTTTTTTATATTTATATTTCCACTGAAAATCAACTGGTGCCAGAAAGTTAAAGAGATTTTTAAATGACTTCTATTTAAAAATATTTATCCTTTCAGTACTTATCAGCTGCTGTATGTTCCAGAGGAAGTTCTTTTCTTTTTGAATTTCCTTTCTGTCTGACCACAGTGCTCTCTGCTGACACCTCTGTCCATTTTAGGAACTGTCCAGAGTAGGGGCAAATCCCCATAGCAAACCTCTCCTGCTCTGGACAGTTCCTGACACGGACAGAGGTGTCAGCAGAGATAAGTAGTGGAAGGATTAAGATTTTTTTTTAAAAGAAGTAATTTACAAATCGGTTTAACTTTCTGGCACCAGTTGATTAAAAATAATAATTTTTCCAGTGGAGTACCCCTTTAATAAAGAAAACTGTCTCTGAAAATCCTACCACTAGCGGAGCGGTCCCTGTACCGGCAGTGTACAGCATCAAGCTTGTCCATGAGTCATAGACAAGAGATGACTGATGGACAATGCTGCATGAGTGCACAGGGACACGCCCACTTCCCTGAGATAATTTTAAAGACAGTGGCCCTGATTTACTATTGTAAATCCAACCTGTTGTGTCTGTGCCAGAATATGTGGTGCAACGTGACAAAGTAAACAGACAAACCCAAAAATTGCATGCCCTGATGGAAAAAAAAAAAGAAGAGTATGGTCGGTTGCAAAAGGGGCGTGGTTTCACATCCCAACCTATTTATTATTGAATTCACAGAAAATCCTGTGAAGAAAAAGCTGGAAATTTCCACCTAGAAATAGCTGGTCAGAAAAGACGTGTAAATCTGTGAATTCACATAGTAAATAGAGAGGAATCCTGCAAATCGGATATAACATTTCACACTAGTAAAAACCCAACACTCTCAGTTAATGAGGGCCAGTCCAAAGTCCCCAAATCTGGAGGTTGTAATCACTGCCAAAGTCCAGAGTAAAGGGTCTGAATACTTATGTCAGTGCAATATTTTGTTTTTCCTTTTCAAAAAAAATAGCAAGTATTTGTAACATTGTGTTTTTCACTTTGTCATTGTTCGATATTGAGTGCAGAATGATTGGGGGGGGGGGAAAGGAGATTTTTTTTTGTACTCATCGTAAAATCTCTTTCTCGTAGCCTTCATTGGGGGACACAGAGACCATGGGTATTATGCTGCTGCCACTAGGAGGCTAACTAGGCTAAAAAAGAAGTCTGCTCCTCCCAGCAGGATATACCCGCCCACAGGCACATAGCTAACCAGTTGTGTCACAAAGCAGTAAGGGAAGCCAAACAACTAAGGAGATACGTCCGAAGGACACCTGAAAGTAACAACAGGCAACAAACATCTTGACCAGGTAACCGTAAATGGGTGGGTGCTGTGTTGCCCAATGAAGGCTACAAGAAAGAGATTTTACGGTGAGTACAAAAAAAAAAAATCTCCTTTTCTCAGTCGCACAGGAGACCATGGGACATCCTAAAGCAGTCTGTGGGGTGGGAAAAAACAACCGCAAGAAAAAGGGATGCCAGTCAGGCGACTAAACCACAACCACTGGCAAGAGACCACGTATGAGACCCTGGACCATGAAGGAACAGGAACCCAGTAAGTAACTGCTGAGCAGCCCCAACAGACCACGTGGAGAGGGCTAGAACCCGAAAAGAAGGAACCTTCCTAAAGGTAAAGACTAGGGTCCGCCAGCCGACAAGAAACGGCCACCGTGGAAACCAGACGGGAGCACATCGTCAGGCATGAGAGGAAAAGGAGGAAACGAGCTCCAGGGAAAGACAAGAAGATGCTGGGCTGAATGAAGAAGGGTGAGAGACAAGGGAACCCCAGCTTCAAGATCCGCCATAGAGGGTCGATTACACACACGCAGGGTACCCCCTTCGGCTACCTTGCACAAGCAGTGTGGTATCGGAACTCTAGTTACAGAGTGGCAGACAAGGGCACTGACTGGCTTCCTAGAGGCCCTCAGGGGGACATGGACAGCAGGGCGGACCACACTGAACTGTAGAGGGTGTGGGATAACTAAGGAGGTCACCCCTTAGTTATCCCACACAGGTAGTGGAGCATCCAGCCGCATATGCGATGAGCCCAGGTGGAGGAAGAAGCAAGGCTTTTCCCATGTCTGGTTTTATGGCACTATTAAAACAGTCTGCATGCCCATGGATAGAGGAATATTGGATGGGCCATACAGCCAAATCATATCCCCCAGCCAATGAAACATCCAAATAGTGCAGAATGTGCATAGATGGGAAAAATACCCCATGAGACCCCCTTGTGCAAGACTGATTTAGTGGGGAGAGACAGGCAAACGGCTCTGAAAGGGGGTGGGGGGCTTTTGTTGCACATACTATGTGCGACAATGGGACAAGAAAATGGTTCTTGGTACACTGTACCAAAATAAACGGCCAGATCGGGAAGGTCACAGTGCGACGAAGCCAGCTTCGAAATCTGCCCCAATTTTCAAAAATCCATTTAATATATGATCTCCAGAAAGGGGACGTGTCAGATAATAAACTGATAAATACAGATACTACACTTGAACTTAGCCAAAGGTCAAGAAACGATGAAGTCCCAGAAGATGAAAGGTCTTACAGAATTAAACCACTGAGTAACACTGGACACGCATAGCAAAAAAACATGCAATTTTCCTTATCACCACAAGAGGGTGCACGAATGCAGCCCCAGCATAGAGATGTAATACATGAACGGATGATTTATTTATTGATTTATATTTTAGGCTCAGAATTTGTGCTAGGGTCCCATCCTAAATGAGGCCACCACCCCATGGTGGATGGGGGACACGTTTTGATCAAAAAGTGCACTGAGAGCCTCAATTTTTTGACCAATGTGTGCTGCTGCAATCCTCTTTTTTTGTATACTCTGTATCTGCCATGGCAGTGTGCACCCGTGTATTAGGCTGTTGTGCTGGCTATCTTTCTTTTTTCATATATATATATATATATATATATATATATATAAATTTTTTATTTTTTTTGTTAAACAGGGAGGGAATAGGGAAAAGCCCGCCAGCGGGGGAAAAAAAAATAAAATAAAAGACTGTGCACTGCAAACCACGCCATGACAGCCATGATAGGATTAAGGCCTAGGAATGGTCTGAAGCCGGAGGGGTGGGGGGGGGGGGCAAAGTTGGGCGCTGTTGCCTGTATTATAAAACAGCAGTTTCTGCCAAGATCATCGGCCGCAGGGCCGGAGCACCACAGCAGCGCCTGCCACCACACCGGCCCCCGCAGCGAGGATCCAGGAAGTGGCAGCCACGACCTAAACAGTGCCTCTCCCCAATAAAGGATGCGGGCAGGAAGAACGGCGGGCGGAGCCGCAGACTACCCATCACTGATATATATTGGCCCCCCCCCCCGATGCACCGGAGCTACAGAGCTGCATGGAACGCCCGCCAACACAGAGGGAAGGAAAGGGGAACCACCACAGCACATAGGAGGGCCGCAACCCTCCCCTGCCAGCGGAAAAAAGGAAAGTTACAGGTACCCTGAAAAGACACCCAAGGCCCCCTGATTGAATGAAGGTACCACCTAAAGAATGCCCCTACCCCAAACCGTAGAAGACGGTAAACAGACAAGGGGGCGGGGGGTGTTGGAGGTAGAAGGGGGTGTTTCTGTTCTGGAGGTAGAGGGGGGGGATACTTACCCCAGGAGACACCATACTTACCTGTCTGTGTCTTCAACCAGCTTAACACCACGCTGCATCATGCCAGGCTGCTATAGTGAGACGAGCAGGGGCAAGAGGGGGACCAGGACCCAGGGTACAACCACCTGCCGTTGGCGAGAAGGGGTTGATGGCCCATACTCTTATGCACCGTGCCCCTTGCTCCTGTCACCTAACCCTTTTTTTTGCCTAGTGTCAACCTCCTAGTGGACAGCAGCATAATACCCATGGTCTCCTGTGTTCCCCAATGAGAAAACTAGAATTTTATTTTATTTTAGCGCAAGGCCTCAACATAACAAAATGTGAACATTCTGAAAGGGTCTGAATTACGCATTGCATCTTTCTGGAAAACAACTTTAGGTCCATATGAACAAAAATAAAAACACAGATACATATTAAAGTAAGTAAATGACAATGCAACAGAGCCAGCCAATGAAACTCAAAATTCCCTAGAGAAACACATGACAGTACCTGAGGACAGCAGGCTGTTGATCATCTCTAGAAATGTTGGATGGACAAACTGATAGTCCTCGAGGAGCAGAACTACTTGCTGTCCTTCTATGCCAGCCATCTGCATGACCTGAAGACAAGAGGACTCTGGTTAGATCATAATGGCAGGAATGAGAAAAACTATTTCATGTGTAAAGCTGGGAATGCAAGAGAAAACAACTGCTCTGGCCAAGGGCTCAATGTGACTATCACTGCCAGCTATGGTCATATGTGCTACAAATCTGGTGGATTACACACAGTAAATCAGTGTTTCCCAACCAGGGTGCCTCCAGCTGTTGCAAAACTACAACTCCCAGCATGCCCGGACAGCCAAAGGCTGTCCGGGCATGCTGGGAGCTGTAGTTTTGCAACAGCTGGAGGCACCCTGGTTGGGAAACACTGCAGTAAATAGTACATAACCTGCATATGGCAAACCAGCTCCTAAGGTAGGGCAAAGATAAACTGCTACTGGAAAAGGACACTGGGGGGAATATTCAAAAACTTGTGTTATTAGTGCTCTTTATTTTGCTCCTCAAAGAGTGTTAACTGCGCCTCATTTTCAGAAGTGTGTTTGGGCTTTTAAAAGTTTGGGGCAAATAGCACAAAAAGCTAATTATCTAACAACAAGTATACTTGGTATTAGCTGCAACACTTTGAGCGCCAGAAAGTGGTGCTAAACCTTTGAAACTAGGGTGCTAATAGCACAAAAAGCCTAGCCACACCCCTTAAAAATATAAATAAATTGGCTAACAGGGTACTAAATCAGGTGCTAAATATCTGAATATGTGGTGCTAATGGTGTGCGCCACATTTTGAGCAAATGTGGCGCAGCTAAAGCTAAAATAATGGCGCTAAATTATTTGAATATCCCCACCCCACTATGTGCAGTCATATGTTACAATGTAAGATTCTGCAATAGGCAGTGTTTTCTATATTCTAAGTACTATGCTGTGACTGCTGCAAATGGCCAATAAAAAAGGTATGTGGTCGCCATTGGCCAAACATTGTTAATCTAGCCCCGGCGACACTGTGCAGCCATTGGCAGCCACATGCCGCCTGCTTTCCAATCATGCCACATCATGCCACGCTTCCATGTGATGTCACGCCACATCCCCTCCATTCATGTCTATGGGAGGGGGCGTGACTACCGTCACGCCCCTTCCCGTAGACATGAATGGAGGGGGCGTGGAGTGACGTCACGTCTCCAGTCCCGGAAACATAGAGGCTTTTGAGACTGGAGACGCAGCCCCTCATAGAATGCGGGCGCTGCAGGGAGATCACGGGGGGTCCCCCGCGATCAGACATTTTATCCCCTATGCTTTGGATAGGGGATAAGATGTATTTGGACGGAATACCACTTTAAAGACAGTAACACTGTAATAAAAATATAGCTGATTTCATCCAAAAACAGTACCGCACCAGTCCACAGATTGTGTGTGGTATAGTAGCTTAGCCCTATTCCCTTCTGTGGAGTTGAGCTGCAATACAACACATTATCTATGGACAGGTGTGCCTCTCTTTTTGGAAGAAATCTCTTTCTTAATCTAGTATAACCCCTTTTTGGCTGGGGTCTTCATAGTTTCCTTCTGAAAGCAAAAACTTTCTCTCAGTGTACTTATATAAAGGTTTGTTTGCCGTGTGACTGGGCTGAGATAGAAGTGTTCAAAGACAAAATCCCATCGGCCATGATATTACCTGCTTTAGGTCATTCTTGAACTGTTTAAGCTCATATCCTCTGGAGATCTTGGGGGTGAACAGCGCAGCTCCATGCATGTGCGTGACAAGAGAAGTGACAGTCCTGCGGCCAACACCGCTCCGTCCAGCCAGGAGAAGGGATCCCCCTGGAAAGCTCAGGACGCGGTCTACCCGAGACATGAAATCCAGAACTTCATGGAACAGGAGAATATCCAGCTCTCGGTTATCACGGCTGAACTGAATTATACCCTGAAAAAAATGCAGGAATTTACTAATGCGGACATGAGGGCTGAGAGACCTTTTCTAAAAATTGAATAGTTATTGTAGTAGGAGTGATGTTTAATTTAGGAATGGTTAAAGGACAACTGCAGCGGAATTACACTTATCCCCTATCGACAGGATAGGGGATAAGTGTTTGATCGCGGGGGGTCCGACCGCTGGGACCCACCTCGATCTCCCTAACGGGGCGCCGGCATTAGCGCCCATGGTGACGTAGCGTCGACCTAGAGGTCGACGGTGACGCCCCGTCTCCTCCCCGTCCCCATACAGTTCTATGGGGGATGCGGGGAGGCACGAATGCTGCCTCCCCGCCTCTCCCATAGAGATGTATGGAGGAGACGTGACGGCCGCAACGTCATGCTGCGGCTGGCACGCCCCCTGCACGGGAGAGCCGAGGCTCCGTACAGGAGATCGCCGGGGGGCCCCAGCATTCGGACCCCCCGCGATCAAACACTTATCCCCTATCTTGAGGATAGGGGATAAGTGTTTGTACCGCTGCAGATGTCCTTTAAAATGAGAATTACACAACAAGTAAATCAACCCAGCTGGTTGACAGAAAAAGATCTTGTGCGATGTGCTTCTCCTGTGTAGTACCACAAGTGCAATGGGGTTTATTTACTAACAGTGGAGTGTAGTTTTCTTTGTGGCTTTGATTCTTGACAAGGTATTCATTAATGTTTCCCTACATTTTCCACTTTTCCCTATGTCTTGATTTTTTTTTTTTACAACTGTTCTGATCTGACGGATTTTTTCCTCAAATCCATCACATTTTCTGTGGAAACCTTAGTCAATCTGTTGGAATTTTTCAAAACTGTCAGAGACACGCCCCTTTGTCGGGGCCACGCCCACTTTCTCCAGTGGCCACGCTCCTTTTAAGTTTTTTTTTTTACTTCCCCTTTTTATTTTTTGTAAAATGTTGCATTTTTTTTCACAAATTCTTCTTTTTTTTCCTCGGGTTCTGCACCCAAATTGTGTCGCACGGAAAGTGCGACACAATTTCGGCGCAAAACCCGAGGAAAAAAAAAGAAGAAAAATTTGGGGGAAAAAAATAAAACCAGAAAAAAAAAAAAAAAGTCGGGATCTCGTTAGAAAATAAACCCCAATGTGTTTCCAGTCTTCATCAAAGAAACGTGTTTTATATGTGTTCTAGTTAAACATTGCAAGTTTTGAATCCATACTTGAACTTGTGGTACTGTACAAGAGAAGAGTACGGCACAAGATCCTTTCATCTCAACCACCCGGTTTGATTCACATGTTTCTGACCGCTCCAGGCCTTGGAGTTCGGGTGGATCGTGGGCTCTACAGTGAGTCTCAAGGCAGACAAAAGGTGCTGTGTTCTCAGGCCAACACGACCCAGTAAGAGCAATTTTTTTGCGCTAATCATATTCATAGTGAGAGGCTACACTAGGGGCGTGCATCTTTTCATGCTATTTTTAAAACGAGAATAGGGGTAGGATTTTTGATGACCTATGTTGCTCTGGTGCAAAAGGTTTTTTTCAGCACTTGTTTAAACGTATGTGTTGCAGGATTCTGTGTAAATGAACAACAACTACTGTATAGATCCGTGTGACAATTTGCGACAAAAAACAAAACAAAAAAAACTTAACTTAAAAAAAATAAAATAAAAAAAAACGAAAAGGGGGCATGGCCACGGGGGAATGGCACATGGGTCTGACAAAAGGGGCGTGTCCAAGACAGTTTTGAAAAATCCCAACATATTTCCTAAGGTTTCCACATACAATGTGGTGGATTTGAGCTGGAAAAAACTCGACAGATCAGGAAAGTTGTAAAAAAATAAAAATAAAAAAATAAAAACCTTGGGAAAAGTTCAAAAAAAAGTTCAAGATGTGGATTTTGATCGGGAATCAAAACTCTCAAAGAAAACTCCACTCTACTCTTAGTAAATAACCCCAATTTCTTTCAACCGGTTACTATTTTTATTCATGTTCATGTCCAAACCTTCTTAATAACATCTTGAAAGTCGGTAGAGTTCAACCTTCCGAGGGGCCGTCCATGAGCGGGTAAGGCCTGTCCAGGGGCAAGTACTGATCCGGCTTCATGTAGCGCTCCCCAGGTTACATAGAAAAAGTCTAAAGAATAGCAAGGAAAAAATCAGAACCTTTCCAGAACATATATATTTCTTACTTCATGAACCAAACCCAAAGGGCATAAGAGGCCCATAAACGCTACTATTCCAAACCCCAGGGCCGTAGCCCGGGGTGTAACACCCCTAATGTTGTGCCCCTAAAATATAACTTTTATTGAAGTCGTTTAAAATAAGCCCAGAAAAAATATTGTTAAAATAAAATTATCAGTGGGATCAGAATTCAGTATGAGTATATAGAGGAGTGATCACTCCAAACTAATAGGGAGGTACTGCAGATACCTAGAGATCCCGCTAGATAATATTAAAACCACAAATTATATTGCCGGCCCCAACATGTTTCGCCGCACCAGCGGCGTTCTCAAGAGGCAAACAGCGGCGTTCTCAAGAGGCAAAACAGTGGTCATTGCCACTGTTTTGCCTCTTGAGAATGCCGCTAGTGTGGCGAAACATGTTGGGGCTGGCAATATAATTTGTGGTTTTAATATTATTTAGCGGGATCTCTAGGTATCTGCAGTACCTCCCTATTAGTTTGGAGTGATCACTCCTCTATATACACATACTGAATACTGATCCCACTCATAATTTTATTTTAACAATATTTTTTCTGGGCTTATTTTAAACGAATTCAATAAAAGTTATATTTTAGGGGCACAACATTAGGGTGTTACACCCCGGGCTATGGCCCTGGGGTTTGGAATAGTAGCGTTTGGAACTTCTGCTCTAAATTATCATAAGATGAATGGGCAGAGCCAGGCACATTTTAAAAGATGGAGCCATATTTGGAAGAAAAAAAAATAGATCCTTTCGGGAACATCAAATTGCTTCTTATATACAATCTACTCAACTAGAACAAGGACTAATCTGCACTAGGAAAGGTTTAAATAAGACACCATGTCAGACTGCAAATCCTGAGTCCGGATCAGTTCCAGGATCATAAGGACTAAAGGGGTAATGCTTCTCCTTGAGAAACCATCCAACGTGGCATGTGGAGTCTTATAGGCCATGCAAATATGCAAATTATATCTCCTCCAGAAGGAAAAGAGCTTGCTCTCTGGTGCCACCTACGTTCTTGTAAATCAGTGCTCAGCCCTGTAAAGAGCCTTGAAACATGACTGAGGATTATTATCCAAGCCAGAATGGTAACTATTCATTCTGGAGGCGATTCTAGCTGGCCTAATAACCCACAGTCATGTGTCTATAAAGGGCTGAGCATTGTCTTGCAGGGATGATACTTCCAATAGGTGGAACCACTAAACTCTCTTCCTTCTGGAGGAAGGCTACTTTCCAAAATCAGAAATAAAGTGTATTTAAATGTACATCACTGTAAATAATAATGATAGCAGGGATAGAGCTGAAAACAAGTAGAAATAAACAATAGTGTAGTTGGAGTTTATATAGTCATAGTCATATAGTTATATATATATATATAGTCATTAGGTTTTCAGCACATAAAGGTTATTGTATGCAAAACGAAAAGTGATACAATTTTCTGCTAAAACAAATGACGAGAAGCTCTCAACATAACATTGTGCCTACTCGTTTCTGCTCTGCACCACTTAGTTATACTCAGAAAGCGACCATAGGCTTTCGATAAGTCTGTACACCACTCATGTACCTCCCCAAGTGATGGAAAACAGAAATGAATCCCGCACGGCTCAGCTGATCAATTCTGCGTGCTTGTTTTAGTAACTGGAGGAGATATCAGCACCCGGAACGATCCAATCCAACCAAAAAGATACCATTTCAAAACAATGTGTGTGGTCATGTGACATCACGTTTTCCTTCCTTCCTCTAACCCAGTCTCTTTTTCATGAAATTTTAATCAATTAATATTCTTATTTGATGACAGCAAGCAAAGATCATGATACAGAATGTATATGTGAAAACTGTATAATAATACAATATGAATAGACTTTCTGAAATCTGAATATCATTAATTCCATCTCGAGATAAATTCCCACCTGCCATGTGGTCCATTACATCAGATCCCCAGTCTCCTTGCAGCACTGATATTAAAATATTATCAAAGACATTGAGCTCCTTAGAGGTCACAATCCTGTCCCGGAACAATCTCCTAGCTTCATACGCCACAATTTCCAGGACATTGTCTTGAGGTTGTTGTGAGGATCCTAAGGAGTAAAAGAAAATTCAATCAGAGCAGGATTATTATGTGAGCTATAGTGATAAATGGATGGCAATGGACTGGGAGAGCAGAGGACTTACCATTAAAGAGAGGCAGGAGGATACAGCAGATATAAAAGAGGAGAAAATTAGAAAACGAGAGAGGAGTGTAAAAGACAAATCAAACAGTCTTTACAGACAAGAACAAATAATAGATGCAAGCTTGTAAATTATGGAATCCAACTACACTACAAATACATTATAGAAGGTCGACTACAAGATACACTTTGTAATTATTAAATATACAGTATTCCTAAAATCTGCAGATATTTTTTCCACAGCATGCAATGAGGATTTTGTAAAACCCCCATGTACATTAGTTATGCTGTACTTTTGTTGTACATTTTCTGTATGCTCCATTACGGAGACTGTAACAAGGCTCAACTATTGTGCAGTGACTACTGCATGAACCATCACTGGATCGCTCGTGAGGCCCTTTGCTTCCTCTGTACGCTGGCCGAACATATCCTATTGCAAAGGAAGATGTACAGACGTCGGCCAATAATTGCTCAGTGTAGTAGACCTTAAAGGGGGTACTCCACCCCTAGACATCTTATGGCTTCAGATAGGGGATAAGATGTCTGATCGCGGAGTCCTGGGAACCCACCGCGATCTCTCTTTCAGCAACCCCCCCCCAGTAATCTGCTGCACGGAGCGAGTCTTAATGCAAGTCTGTGGGAGGGGGCACCACGCCCCCTCCCATAGACTTGCATTGAGGGGGTGGGGTGTGATGTCACAAGGGGGTGAGGCCATGCAGCAGATGACTGGGGGGGGAGGCTGCAGGAGAGATCGCGGAGGTTTCCAGCTGTGGGTCCCCCACGATCAGACATCTTATCCCCTATCCTTTGGATAGGGGATAATATGTCTAGTGGCGTAGTACCCCTTTAACTCTGAACATCAGAAACATGCAGACTACATAAAACCCACCTCCACTTAAGTCGTATCTAAACAGCCCCAGAATCCACTGTGTGAGGATGCATGGAGTGAACAGGTAATGGCTGTGATCATCAACTGAAAACTTCGTCCGAACCTAAAAGAGAAGTTTGTGAATTCAATGAGATGATGTCAATGGGTAAAAACACACAAAGAAAATATTTAAACATTTTTTTTTTTTATCATTTGTCATATACAAATGAGCTGTTGTAGTTTGTCTTCACAGTGTACCACATCACTTCTTTTCCCAGCACTGCCCATCTGCCTATGGGTGACACTAATCCATTCTAGCAGCCTTCTTGTTTTATAGGCGCCTGAGCCTTGTCCTTGAGTATCACATGCCTTTTCTGGTAGGTTTCACTAGCCAGAGATTTATTTCTCCAGCCTGCCTATGTTCGACTTCATTTACATGTTTGGTTTGTTGCCTCTTACCTTGGATTTGTCACATTCTGTGTGTACAGGAGGTTATCACTGTCTGCAGTTATCGGCAGTGACATCCAGTAGAAGTTGTGTAGGTAGAAGTTGTGTAGGTAGAAGTTGTGTAGGTAGAAGTTGTGTAGGTAGAAGTTGTGCAGGGAGAAGTTGTGTAGGTAGAAGTTGTGCAGGGAGAAGTTGTGTAGGTAGAAGTTGTGCAGGGAGAAGTTGTGCAGTGAGAAGTTGTGCAGTGAGAAGTTGTGCAGGGAGAAGTTGTGCAGGGAGAAGTTGTGCAGGGAGAAGTTGTGCAGGGAGAAGTTGTGCAGGGAGAAGTTGTGCAGGGAGAAGTTGTGTAGGGAGAAGTTGTGCAGGGAGAAGTTGTGCAGGGAGAAGTTGTGTAGGGAGAAGTTGTGCAGGGAGAAGTTGTGTAGGGAGAAGTTGTGCAGGGAGAAGTTGTGCAGGGAGAAGTTGTGCAGGGAGAAGTTGTGCAGGGAGAAGTTGTGCAGGGAGAAGTTGTGCAGGGAGAAGTTGTGCAGGGAGAAGTTGTGCAGGGAGAAGTTGTGTAGGGAGAAGTTGTGTAGGGAGAAGTTGTGTAGGGAGAAGTTGTGTAGGGAGAAGTTGTGTAGGGAGAAGTTGTGGCCCTCCACAAAGGAGGACGACAGATATCAGACTGTTTGGGATACTGCTCATTGGTATTTCCTGCAAGTACAGTAATCCCTCAACTTACAATGGCCTCAACATACAATAGTTTCTACATACAATGTTTTTTTCTGGACCATTATAACTTGAAACCAGTCTCAACATACAATGCTACAGACAGTCCAGATCTGTGAAACGTGTCACAACTGGAGGAACTGACCAATCAGAATTGGCATTCACTGGTAAATCACCTCTATTACTGAAGTGCATGCACTGACTGGTGTCTGGTAGCGCCCCCTACGGTACAGGGAGGAACTACATGTTCTGTACTACTCCTTACCTGTGCCAGGGTCAGCTGCTCCTTTTGGACACCAAATAAATGCGGCTCCATTTGCTACACTGTGTGTACTGTATAGGACCCTGAAGAAGCTCCTGTCCTCTACATAAACCATTGTTTCCCAACCAGGGTGCCTCCAGCTGTTGCAAAACTACAACTCCCAGCATGCCCGGACAGCCAACGGCTGTCCGGGCATGCTGGGAGTTGTAGTTTTGAAACAGCTGGAGGCACCCTGGTTGGGAAACACTGACATAGCCAGTGATTACATCTCGCAGCAGATCTTTATTACTTTTATATGTAAGGATTTGCTTTATCTATATTAGTTATCTACTTATTTTTCTTTAATCCTCACTTTTTCCTATTTTTGGATGACATTTTGGTGGCTTGAGAACCAATTACCAGGTTTCCATAGAATTATGGTCTCAACATACAATGGTTTCAACTAGAGATGAGCGAACTTACAGTAAATTCGATTCGTCACGAACTTCTCGGCTCTGCAGTTGACGGCTTTTCCTGCATAAATTAGTTCAGCTTTCAGGTGCTCTGGTGGGCTGGAAAAGGTGGATACAGTCCTAGGAGACTCTTTCCTAGGACTGTATCCACCTTTTCCAGCCCACGGGAGCACCGGAAAGCTGAACTAATTTACGCAGGATAAGTCATCAACTGCCGAGCCGAGAAGTTCGTGACAAATCGAATTTACTGTAAGTTCGCTCATCTCTAGTTTCAACATACAATGGTCGTCCTGGAACCAATTAATATTGTAACTTGAGGGACCACTGTACTGACACAAGCGGATCCTTTGAAGACCCGTTTTTTGCACCATGGAGAAGATATGTTTTATTACCTTTAGAATAACTGGACTTGGGCTTCATAACTCCATATTGAGTGCAGCAGAATTGCGACTCTTTAATGTCTGATTATACGTGTTTTGAGCACATCGGCCTTCATCCTTCTGCCTGCTTTTCTCTAGTTGGGCTTGTTGGAAGATCTTTTGAATTTAAGAAGGTCAAAAAATGTGATTGGTCGAGGTCTTCGTGTTTAGACTCCCAACGATTATTAGTATGCTGTTGCACAATTCGCTCGCTGTGAGTTTAGTCCATATCCAGGGAGCCCGTCTCCTGCACTTGGACAGAAATTGCTGCGGCAAGCCAGCGAGTGAATTGCACAAAAAGCTCACTTCTGATAGCTAGCTCTAATGATCGGTAGGGATCTTAACATACAGACCCCGACCAATCAAAACTTTTGACATCTATTATTGTGCAGATTTGCTATGGATTTAATGCGTAATGAAACAAAGGATGAAACGAATTGGAAATGTGTTACATGCAGATTTTTCTGCAGGTTTAAAGGGGTTATCCAGGAAAAAAACTTTTTTTTATATATCAACTTGCTCCAGAAAGTTAAACAGATTTGTAAATTACTTCTATTAAAAAATCTTAATCCTTTCAATAATTATCAGCTGCTGAAGTTGAGTTGTTGTTTTCTGTCTGGCAACAGTGCTCTCTGCCGACACCTCTGCTTGTCTCGGGAACTGCACAGAGTAGAAGAGGTTTGCTATGCGGATTTGCTTCTAAACTGGGCGGTTCACGAGACACGCCTCAGCAGAGAGCACTTTGACAGAAAAGAACAACTAAACTTCATGAGCTCATAAGTACTGAAAGGATTAAGATTTTTTTGATAGAAGTAATTTACAAATCTGTTTAACTTTCTGGAGCCAGTTGATATATAAAAAAAAAAGTTTTTTCCTGGAATACCCCTTTAAGTCAGATTTCATCCTAGCATTCAGTGCAAAACCTGGTAAGAAGAATGTCAGAATAAGGCATGATTTGCAGACACGGATAGTTACCTGTTCATAAACTTGAACCATTGACCCTGCTAACTGGTGGATTTTAGGGACAGAACCCCATATGGGATGTTTCTTAAGATTCTGGTGAAGAACCGGCTCTAAATAGGAGCTACATATTGTTTGCAGTTGGTCTCGTTCAGGATAGCTGCACAAAGGAATAAAGAACATTTATAAAAACTTAAATGCATAAGTATTACGAACTACAAATGTAGGAAAAAGTGGAGATGAAGTTACAGGGGTTTAATGTCAGAAGCCTACTTCTATATCTGTGTATTAGGATTTGTACCTATGCCATACATACAAAAAAATCACAAATCATTCCTTAGGCAGCTGTAGATTTATATAAGCATCCAGCAAAGTTGTGTGTTACAAGTACATTTTTACTTCCCTCAACAACTGTAAACTCCAGTGGGCTTTATTCGTTTGTATGGGAGCGCGGAGATGTCCAAGTACAGCACAAGCCAACTTTAGGCATACCTTTATAGATAAATCAGGCTGTTGTATACTCACAAAATATTCCTTTCTATTCCTTCTAGAGGCCGGAAGAAGGACGTTCCTTCGTCCGAAACAGCCGGCGTAGACCCTGAGCGCCCCTTACCGTCTCAGTCTATGCCGTGGTGATCCCGGACCTTGGGCCTGCAGCAGTTTACCGGCGGTGAGTGCACACTTTTCTCTTTTGTTGTATATATTGATACTTCATCTAGTGTGTGCACCCCGCAGGTGCTGCCTATTGATTGTATCGGGTCCGGACGCTCCCAGTGACTACCTCGCGGTAATGTATGTTTGCATCTATCTGCTTAGCTACGTGGTGTGCTTTCTCCTCTTAGTATTGCCTATCATTTACAAATCTGTTTTAACTTTCTGGCACCAGTTGACTTAAAAAAAAAAAATTTCCACCGGAGTACCCCTTTAACCCCTTAAGGACGCATGACGTAAATGTACGTCCTGGTGAGGTGGTACTTAACGCACCAGGACGTACATTTACGTCCTAAGCATAACCGCGGGCATCGGAGCGATGCCCGTGTCATGCGCGGCTGATCCCGGCTGCTGATAGCAGCCAGGGACCCGCCGGCAATGGCCGACGCCCGCGATCTCGCGGGCGTCCGCCATTAACCCCTCAGGTGCCGGGATCAATACAGATCCCGGCATCTGCGGCAGTTCGCGATTTAAATGAACGATCGGATCGCCCGCAGCGCTGCTGCGGGGATCCGATCATTCATAACGCCGCACGGAGGTCCCCTCTCCTTCCTCCGTGCGGCTCCCGGCGTCTCCTGCTCTGGTCTGTGATCGAGCAGACCAGAGCAGGAGATGACCGAAAACACTGATCTGTTCTATGTCCTATACATAGAACAGATCAGTATTAGCAATCATGGTATTGCTATGAATAGTCCCCTATGGGGACTATTCAAGTGTAAAAAAAAAATGTAAAAAAATTTAAAAGTAAAAGTAAAAAAAAAGTGAAAAATCCCCTCCCCCTATAAAAAAGTAAAACATCCGTTTTTTCCTATTTTACCCCCAAAAAGCGTAAAAAACATTTTTTATAGACATATTTGGTATCGCCGCGTGCGTAAATGTCCGAACTATTAAAATAAAATGTTAATGATCCCGTACGGTGAACGGCGTGAACGAAAAAAAATAAAAAAAAAGTCCAAAATTCCTACTTTTTTAATACATTTTATTTAAAAAAAAATTATAAAAAATATATTAAAAGTTTTTTATATGCAAATGTGGTATCAAAAAAAAGTACAGATCATGGCGCAAAAAATGAGCCCCCATACCGCCACTTATACGGAAAAATAAAAAAGTTAGAGGTCATCAAAATAAAGGGATTATAAACGCACTAATTTGGTTAAAAAGTTTGTGATTTTTTTTTAAGCGCAACAATAATATAAAAGTATATAATAATGGGTATCATTTTAATCGTATTGACCCTCAGAATAAAGAACACGTCATTTTTACCATAAATTGTACGGCGTGAAAACAAAATCTTCCAAAATTAGCAAAATTGCGTTTTTCGTTTTAATTTCCCCACAAAAATAGTGTTTTTTGGTTGCGCCATACATTTTATGATATAATGAGTGATGTCATTACAAAGGACAACTGGTCGCGCAAAAAACAAGCCCTCATACTAGTCTGTGGATGAAAATATAAAAGAGTTATGATTTTTAGAAGGCGAGGAGGAAAAAATGAAAACGTAAAAATTTAATTGTCAGAGTCCTTAAGGCCAAAATGGGCTGAGTCCTTAAGGGGTTAAGGTGTGTAGCCACCTTTATAGGTATAGTAAGTGTATGTATGTGTATTTACTATATCACTTGACTCACATGGTTTTTCAACATATATATTGAATTAGCAGGCACTTAAAGGGGAACTATAAGATAAGGAAGATGATATCTTCCCATAAAAGATATATATAAGAATACTGACTTATGCTATATAAAAACAAACTATACCTATCATGTAGGATAACACACTATCAAGCGAAACACTTACTCGACTGCACATATCCGAACCACAGAAGTGAATCTGGTTGTCAGTTTATGTCGGCCAATGGTGCCACCCGCAGACATAGATGCCACAATCTGAATGTTTTCCAGGCCGACCCATTCCAAGTTATCATCATAAAAGCCATGATATGTCAGAACCTGGGAAACACCAACAAATACAGTAGTTCTGAGCAGGTGAAGCTTTTAGCCAAAGATGTAACAATTTGGAAAAAACATTTGTGGTAAATGGCAACTATACTATGAAAAATATAACAATAACATAAATAATGGTACATAATAATGCAAATGTAACAATAATCGGTAAACATTTAACATTTTCTTTTGATAATCTTTATATGCACAATTGAAATGATTTTGCATCACTGCACAGCGGCTTTTTCTGAGGCATGGTAACCAGAGATACTGAGATCCCAATTGGTAAAAGGGTACTCCGCCGCTAGACATCTTATCCCCAAAGAATAGGGGATAAGATGTCTGATGGTGGGGGTCCCGCCACTCCCGCCATCTCGTCTGCAGCACCCCGGGGTGTACTGAGCAGGGCGGAGGCTCGTGATGTCATGTTAACTCCCCGCTTGTGACGTCACGCCGCCGTCACGCCCCCTCCCATAGACTTGCATTGAGGGGGCGTGGCCATGATGTCACAAGCCTCCGGCGTTCCGGCGCTGCACCCGACGCTCTAAACGAATGCCGGGTGCAGCAGGGAGATCGCGGGGATAGAGGATAAGATATCTAGGCGCAGAGTACCCCTTTAATTCCTGATGGGCAGGAATCAATATAAAGTCTATGAGGAGGATTCGCTAAGATCAGCATCTCCCTTGCCGATCTTCAGTAATCCCCACCAGCGCACAGCACACTGGACTCAAATGAAGGACCAAAAGGTCTACATAAATACTGGCACATCGGAAGCAGCCTGAAGCGGGCACAGATTTTAGCTAAAACTTACGGTTGTTTGCAGACAGATTTTTTTGGAGCCTAACAGACCCAGAAAGGGTCAGAGCCCAACTGACACTACCAGGTCCCAATGGGACTTGAATGGGGTCTGTTGGGGATCTGGTACAGAATATGTACTTTTATTTTTTTCTCTGGTCAACTCCCATGGTTCTGATGGATTGGCGGACGAAGCACAATGGCAGGATAAACGAGCCCTAAGGCTGGGTTCACACCATGTTTTGTCCATACAGGGACCAGATCCGTCTGGAGGAAGGAAAACCAGGAGCTGCCATACCACAGCCGGACCCGGACGGCATCTCATTCATTTAAATGAGCCGAGCGGAGTCAGATAGTGACCCCGGTCGGCTCATTTTTGCCCCGTATCTGGTTTTGTGACCAGACCTAAAACCGTAGTATACCACGGTTTTAGGTCCAGTGATATCTGACTCTGGTCAGCTCATTCAAATGAATGGATGCGGGCCGGGTCCGGCTAGAGTACGGGAGTGCCCAGTTTTCCCATCCCCCAGCCGGATCTGGTCCCCGTATAGACAAAACGCGGTGTGAACCCAGCCTTAGTCTGTACAACAAACTCTCTGAGGGGACCTGATCAAAAAATTAAGGGGAATACCACTCATGTGACCACTCCTACCCCTGCACTGTAGGGATCAGTAGGAGTGAGTCTTCAGCACCTGGACCACCAACAATAAAAAAAAAAAAAATCTTAAAAAATTAAAACTTCTGATACAACACCATGAAATGTCTGAGATCATGAAACTTGGATTATCAGTAAAAGATCTTCGGTATATAGCTAGAATAATGGAAAACAAACATTCCATGCTTTTACCTGCTGTAGAAATGCTACCAGTGTGTTGGTGCCCCATTTGTCTGGCTTGGGGAGGTTGATATCTTTCAAGTATAGAACCAATCTCTCACAATCTTTTGGTCTGTACACTCGGCCTGTGTTAGTGCTGATCACCAGGCAGGTCTGTGTTAGCTTCTGCAGTACATGGCGGGATGTAGTCTGTGCACTGCAGTGGACCGTGGCGATGTGAGTAGATCGGAGCTGAGAAAATGCATAGCGAAGCAACATCCTGAAAACATAATTATAGTCAAGAGTTAAAAGAAGGTGCGCAGCACTGTACAAGCATCCTGAGAATTACACTGCAGAGAGCCTTACCCCTTTCCACACCCCTCTGGTCCCACCAGTATGAAGGGCTGTTTGGTGTCTGAGCCCAGCCATGGCCTGAAGTAGTCCAACCCTCTCTGAATGTCAGGAGTTCTGATGACTGGAAGAGCTTGAGGATTACTGAAGTCATCGATTGTTAAGTTTTCAGGTTTCTCAAAGCTGTAGGACATTAGGCGGCTGGTTTTCTCATCGTAATAAGTGTCCAATGGTTTGCGGGGATCAGGGGGAGATTCCCGGGCCCAACTGAAAACCTAGGGAAAATTTTGACACACAGGTGCTGTCTTAATTCTGTAATTCCTGGTTGAGCAGTTGCTCAGTACTACAATTCCCAGAAAGCATTGCACCTCAGCTCTTCCTCAGTTTTCACACCCTGCCTATACTGATCCAACAGAACTCCTGCCAGTTCCCCTTCCTCCCAGAGCTGCTGCAGACATCTCATTTCACAGCAAGCTATCAAATAATTGGGGGGGCAAACAAGGTGAAAGCCAGCTCACCCCGCCCCAGACAGTAGAGCACGGATCCAGGCGCTAGACGGCACCAGCCAATGAGAAAATGAAAGAGATCGGATCCAGCTCAATGCAGGTAAAATCGGGTTTAATCCATAGGACAAGGAAGGAACCTGTTCCTTCCTTGTCCTATGGATTAAACCCGATTTTACCTGCATTGAGCTGGATCCGATCTCTTTCATTTTATCAAATAATTGGTATGGTTGCAGCATCTGCTTTCATTCCCTGTCTGCTCCTCTGTCTGTGGCCTTTTTTTCAGCACATGCTGTAACCACACCTCATTCTCCCTAAATGTTCCAATAAAGATGTATATGTGTATATGACAGGATGATGGTAAAGTAAGCTGGAAGGGCTTTTCAGAGGTGATGACATCACTAACTGAGCAAGGCTAGAGGTCTTGGACAAGATCCAGTCACACCTCCTGAGGCAACAGAGGATGATGCATTGTCTGGACAGTGAGGGAGGAGCCGGGGACAACACCACACTGACAATATGAGGACAACACAACTTCCTATAAGGGGTGAATCAAACTTTTCCCTAACTCGTATCTCCCACTCCCCCTCCCCATGTGGTCACTCCTTTCCTCTGTGCTGCTGCAGCATCTATATTCTCCAGTGGTGTATTTTGTCATCTACTCCCAATATATTTATCTGGTTATTACCTCTTTGGCAAAGTCATTTCTGGACTTCATGTTGAGGTTTCCTCCAAGACCTCGGATCAGACTGATAATGAATTGGCTCCGATCAGTGCAACCATAAAGGTGCGAGAGGCCGTTCATCACTGTTCCAACGAGACTGGTCTCCACCACAAAGTCATTCTACATAGATAGGACATGGAGAGGTATTAAACTATTACCTTAGTGTTACTATATTTGTGACAAAACCACAATATTATTATACAACAACGACGCAATGTTACTAACATTTATGTTATTCATAAAAAAATATATATAGTAAATTTGAGTAGCCGTATTAGTCCAGTGATGCAGATGCAAATCAAAAAATGTTCAGTATCTTGTAATACCTTTTTTATTGGACTAACAGCATTTTGTAGAGAAGCTTCCGGGATTCCTCCCTTTATCAAGTCCAAAGCAAATCTAAGCTCACAAGCAGAAGACACAGGTTACATCTCACAAATATGAAGGGGTTAAGACAATACATGTGGAGAATTCACACTAAGATGGGCCATAAATTCTCCACATCTCTCCAATTTATGGCCTATCTTAGTGTGAATTCTCCACATCTATTGTCTTAACCCCTTCATATTATAGCATAAAAAACATAGGTATTCTATGCCTGTATGTGCATCTAAAATCCCCCTAAATTTCTTTAGGAATATGTGCCGTAATAGAAATTTTCAAGCGCAACATGCTTTATTTTTTCCTCACTGAATTGAAATATTTGGGGACTATTCATGCATATTCCGTGTTTAATATATGCTGGAAGCCTCATTGAATAGAGCTAATTTGTGTTTGAAACGGTGGCAAAAACGTCTTGACTTGGTATGTATTTTGTGCCCTATGTTTTCAATGGAAAATGTGAAACTTACTGTAGAGACAGCCTGACATGGAGAAGTGATCAGAGATAAGCGGCATTAGATTTGGCTGACAGCCATTTACGGTATCTTGAAATGACATTTAAAAAAATAATGTATATACAGATGCAAATCAAAAAATATTGCAGTATCATGTAACACATTTTTTATTGGACTAACAGAATTTTGTAGAGAAGCTTTCGGGATTCCTCCCTTTATCAAGTCCAAAGCAAATCTAAGCTCCCAAGCAGAAGACACAGGTTACATCTCACAAATATGAAGGGGTTAAGACGATCGATGTGGAGAATTCACACTAACATGGGCCATAAATTGGAGAGATGTGGAGAATTTATGGCCCATCTTAGTGTGAATTCTCCACATGTATTGTCTTAACCCCTGCATATTTGTGAGATGTAACCTGTGTCTTCTGCTTGGGAGATTAGATTTGCTTTGGACTTGATAAAGGGAGGAATCCCGAAAGCTTCTCTACAAAATTCTGTTAGTCCAATGAAAAAGTTATTACAAGATACTGCAACATTTTTTGATTTGCATCTATATATAATTTTTTTTTTTTTATTAATGTTATTTCAAGATAAATGGCTGTCAGCCAAATCTAATGCCGCTTATCTCTGATCACTTCTCCATGTCAGGCTGCCTCTACAGTAAGTTTCATATTTTCCATTGAAAACATAGGGAACAAAATACATACCAAGTCGAGACATTTTTGCCACCGTTTCAAACACAAATTAGCTCTATTCAATGAGGCTTCCAGCATATATTAAACACGGAATATGCATGAATAGTCCCCAAAAATTTCAATTCAGCGAGGAAAAAATAAAGCATGTTGTGCTTCAAAATTTGTACTACGGCACATATTCCTAAAGAAATTTAGGGTGATTTTAGATTTACATTCAGGCATAGAATACCTATGTATTTTATGCTATAATATGCAGTGGGGGGGGGACAAATACAAGAATCAATTGATTGCATTGGTGACCATATTAGCCACAATTTTACTATATGCCAATATAGCGTGGAACAGAAGCCTCAATTTATTAAAATCAGACAGGTCCCCAGGCACCGATTGATAATAAAATACATAAAAACAGCAACTCAGGGTATATATGGGGCATGGCAGCTAGACAGATGGCTAACCTTATCCTTTACTTACTTTGAACAGCACAATTCAGTGTTTACTAACGAGGGTGTCTCCAGCTGTTGCAAAACTACAACTCCCAGCATGCCCGGACAGCCATCGGCTGTCCGGGCATGCTGGGACTTGAAGTTTTGCAACAGCTGGAGGCACCCTGGCTTGGAAACCGCTGGCATAATTGGTTTAAGATATATTCTTTAACACTATGGACACCACAGCCTTCGACCTCAACACTCTCTATATGAAATACAATCCTCAAGATCTATAGATAAATTCAGAATGTACATTTTATGCTAAATGCTAACAGATAGCCCTATGCTATTTTATTACAGTCTGCCATGCAAGTATTTAACCCCTTAAGGACCCAGCCACTTTTCACTGTAGGACACGGCCATTTTTTATACATCTGACCACTGTCACTTTAAGCATTAATAACTCTGGGATGTTTTTACCTTTCAATCTGATTCCAAGATTGTTTTTTCGTGACATATTCTACTTTATGTTAGTGGTAAAATTTTGTCGATACTTGCATCATTTCTTTGTGAAAAATTCCAAAATTTGATGAAAAAATTTAAAATGTAACTTTTTTTTTACTTTGAAGCTCTCTGCTTGTAAGGAAAAGGAATTATCCAAATAAATTATATATTGATTCACATACACAATGGGGGAGATTTATCAAAACCTGTGCAGAGGAAAACTTGCCCAGTTGCCCATAGCAACCAATCAGCCCGCTTCTTTCATTTTCATGAAGGCCTGTGAAAAATGAAAGAAGCAATCTGATTGGTTGCTATGGGCAACTGGACAACTTTTCCTCTGCACAGGTTTTGATAAATCTCCCCTAATATGTCTACTTTATATTTGCATCATAAAGTTGACATGTTTTTACTTTTGGAAGACACCAGAGGGCTTCAAAGTTCAGCAGCAATTTTCCAATTTTTCACAAAATTTTCAAAATCGAAATTTTTCAGGGACCAGTTCTGTTTTGAAGTGGATTTGAAGGGTCTTCATATTAGAAATACCCCATAAATTACCCCATTATAAAAACTGCACCCCTCAAAAGTATTCAAAATGACATTCAAAAGGTTTGTTAAACCTTTAGGTGTTTCACAGTAATAGCAGCAAATTGAAGGAGAAAATTCAAAATCTTGTAGACCCAGTTATTGAATTTTTACAAGGGGTAAAAGAAGAGAAATCTTCCGAAAATGTGTAACCCAATTTCTCTCGAGTAAGGAAATACCTCATATGTGTATGTCAAGTGTTCGGCGGGCGCAGTAGAGGGCTCAGAAGGGAATGAGAAACAGTGGGATTTTGGAGGGTGAGTTTTTCTGAAATGGTTTTTGGGGGGCATGTCACATTTAGGAAGCCCCTATAGTGCCAGAACAGCAAAAAAAAAAAAAAAACACATGGCATACTATTTTGGAAACTACACCCCCAAGGCACGTAACAAGGGGTTGAGTGAGCCTTAACACCCCACAGGTGTTTGACGACTTTTCGTTAAAATTGAATGTGTAAATGATTTTTTTTTTTCACTAAAATGCTAGTTTTCCCTCAAATTAAAAATTTTTACAAGGGATAATAGGACACAAAATGCCCCCCAAAATTTGTAACCTCATCTCTTCTGAGTTTGGAAAATACCCAATGTTAGGGCGTAAAATGCTTTGCGGGCGAACTACAATGCTCAGAAGAGAAGGAGTCACATTTGGCTTTTGAAAAGCAAATTTTGCTGAAATGGTTTTTGGGGGGCATGTCCCATTTAGGAAGCTACTATGGTGCCAGGAAAGCATAAAAAAAAAACACATGGCATACTATTTTGGAAACTACACCCCTCAAGGCACGTAACAAGGGGTCCAGTGAGCCTTAACACCCCACAGGTATTTGGCGACTTTTCGTTAAAGTTGGATGTGTAAATGATTTATTATTTTTTTTCACTAAAATACTAGTTTTCCCTCAAATTTAATTTTTTACAAGGGATAATAGGACTAAATGCCCCCCCAAAATTTGTAACCCCATCTCTTCTGAGTATGGAAATACCCCATGTGTGGACGTCAAGTGCTCTGTTGGTGGACTACAATGCTCAGAAGGGGAGGGCCATTGAGCTTTTGGGAATAAAAAAATGTTTGGAATGGAAGTCAGGGGCCAGGTGCATTTACAAAGTCCCCCGTAGTGCCAGAACAGTGGACTCCCCCACATGTGACCCTATTTTGTAAACTACACCCCTCAAAGAATGGGTGCAGTGAATATTTACACCCCACTGGCGTTTGACAGATAGTTTCCAAAATGGGGTCACATGTGGGGGGGGGGGTCCATTGTTCTGGCACTATGGGGGCTTTGTAGACACACATGGCCTTCAATTCCGGACACATTTTCTCTTCAAAAGCCCAATGGTGCTCCTTCTCTTCTGAGCATTGTAGTTCGCCCGCAGAGCACTTTACATCCACATATGGGGTATGTTCTTACTCAGAAGAAATGGGGTTACAAATTTTGGGGGGGCTTTTTTCCTATTTTCCCTTGTGAAAATGAAAAAATTAGGGTAACGACAGCATTTTAGTGAAATATTTTATTTTATTTTTTTCATTTTTCCATCCAACTTTGAAGAATTTCCATTAAACATCTGTGGGGTGTTAAGGCTCACTATACCCCTTGTTACAATCCGTGATGGGTGTAGTTGCCAAAATGGGGTCACATGTGGGTATTTCTTTTTTTGCTTTTATGTCAGAACTTCTGTAAAATCAGCCACCCCTGTGCAAATCACCATTTTGGGCCTCAAATGTACATAGTGCACTCTCACTCCTGAGCCTTGTTGTGCGCCCGCAGAACATTTTACGCCCACATATGGGGTATTTCCGTACTCAGGAGAAATTGCGTTACAAATTTTGGGGGTCTTTTTTTCCTTTTAACGCTTGTGAAAATAAAAAGTATGGGGCAACACCAGCATGTTAGTGTAAACATTTTTATTTTTTTTACACTAACAAGCTGGTGTAGCCCGCAACTTTTCCTTTTCATAGGGGTAAAAGGAGAAAAAGCCCCCCAAATTTTGTAGTGCAATTTTTCCCAAGTACGGAAATACCCCATATGTGGCACTAAACTGTTTCCTTGAAATACGACAGGGCTCCGAAGTGAGAGAGCGCTATGCGCATTTGAGGACTGAATTAGGGATTGCATGGGGTGGACATAGGGGTATTTTACGCCAGTGATTCCCAAACAGGGTGCCTCCAGCTGTTGCTAAACTCCCAGCATGCCTGGACAGTCAGTGGCTGTCCGAAAATGCTGGGAGTTGTTGTTTTGCAACAGCTGGAGGCTCCGTTTTGGAAACACTGCCATACAATACGTTTTTCTTTTTTATTTGGGGGGGGGGGGGGATTAAGGGGGTGTATATGTAGTGTTTTACCCTTTATTTTGCGTTCGTGTAGTGTAGTGTTTTTAGGGTACATTCGCACTGGCGTTTACGGCGAGTTTCCCGCTAGGAGTTTGCACTGCGGGGAAAAATTTGCCGCAGCCCAAACTTGAAGCAGGAACTTACTGTAAACCTGCCTGTGTGAATGTACCCTGTACGTTCACATGGGTGGGGGCAAACCTCCAGCTGTTTCAAAACTACAACTCCCAGCATGTACTGACAGACCGTGCATGCTGGGAGTTGTACTTTTGCAACAGCTGGAGGCACACTGGGTGGAAAACCTTCAGTTAGGACGGCTCTGTTACCTAACTCAGTATTTTACAACCAGTGTGCCTCCAGCTGTTGCAAAACTATAACTCCCAGCATGTACTGATCACCGAAGGGCATGCTGGGAGATGTAGTTATGCTACAGCTGGAGGTATGCAACTACAACTCCCAGCATGCCGAGACAGCTGTTTGGACATGCTGGGATTTGCAGTTTTGCAACATCTGGAGGGCTACAGTTTTAGAGAACACTGCAAAGTGATCTCCAAACTGTGGCCCTCCAGATGTTGCAAAACTACAAATCCCAGCATGCACAAACAGCAAACAGCTGTTTGGGCATGCTAAGAGTTGTAGTTTTGCAAGATCTGGAGGGATACAGTTTAGAGACCACTGTATAGTGGTCTCAAACTGTAGCACTCCAGCTGTTGCAAAACTACATATTTCAGCATGCCCAAACAGCTGTGTGGGCATGCTGGGAGTTGTAGTTTTGCAACATCTGGAGGGCTACAGTTAGAGACCACTGTATAGTGGTCTCAAACTGTACCCTCCAGATGTTGCTAGGCAACTTACCGGCTTCCGTAGGATCCAGCCGCACGACATTGTCGCCCGCCGATATCCATCGCCGGCTGCCTCCGGATCGGTAAGTGGATCTTCGGCGCCCGGTCCCTGTCGGTTTCCCCGCCTTGCCCCGCCTATTGTGGGTGGGCAGTACAGGGAAAATGAAAGTCAACCCCTGCTGCCCCCGATCTGCTATTGGTCGTCGCTTCTTACGACCAATAGCCGGGATAGGAGGGGTGGCATCCCTGCCACCTTGCTCCTATCCCTTCAGGGGGATCGTACGTGTCTTAGACAACCGCGATCCCCCTTATATTCCGGGTCACCAGGTCACCATAGACCCGTAATGACCCGGAATCGTGCAAATCGCAAGTGTGAATTCACTTGCAATTTGTAACGATCGCCGACATGGGGGGGGTCTGATGACCCCCCCCCCTGGGCGTTTGCACGGGATGCCTGCTAAATCAACTGGTGCCAGAAAGTTGAACAGATTTGTAAATTACTTCTATTAAAAAATCTCAATCCTTCCTGTACTTATTAGCCGCTGAATACTACAGAGGAAATTTTTTTTTTTTTTGGGAACACAGTGCTCTCTGCTGACATCATGAGCACAGTGCTCTCTGCTGACATCTCTGTCCATATTAAGAACTGTCCAGAGTAGGAGAAAATCCCCAAAGAAAACATTTGCTGCTCTGGACAGTTCCTAAAATGGACAGAGATGTCAGCAGAGAGCACTGTGTTCCAAAAAGAA
This sequence comes from Hyla sarda, assembly GCF_029499605.1. Taxonomy (NCBI): domain Eukaryota; kingdom Metazoa; phylum Chordata; class Amphibia; order Anura; family Hylidae; genus Hyla; species Hyla sarda. The sequence goes on along the minus strand of NC_079190.1, from coordinate 39,315,349 downwards.
AAGAATTTCCTCTGTACTATTCAGCAGCTAATAAGTACTGGAAGGATAAAGATTTTTTAATAGAAGTAATTTACAAATCTGTTTAACTTTCTGGCACCAGTTGATTTAAAAAAAAAAAAAAAAAAAAAAGGTTTTCCGCCGGAGTACCCCTTTCACATACTAGCACTTAGCGCAGGCGGCGGTGGCTTCAGGTAAGAAGTCTCATTACGAACTCTGAAGAGTTTCACCCACGGCCAATTTAATTTTAAACGGTACTTTAAAATATTCAGCTATCGCCTCTCTTTCCTGTAAGGTTTATGAAAGGGGAACTGACTTCTAATTTTGCAGGCAGCTCGTGATTCCACCGACAGAGTCGAATTAGCCTCAGCAGGCAAGCATCGCTCATTTCATTACATTATTATGACTTTAACACCTGAAGTTATACTTATTCCTGCCACTTGCATACTCGCCAAGAAGACATCAAACTATTTAATTCTGTCACAGCCGGCAGCATGGAAAACGACAGTATTTCATACCTCCAATGCCGGCGGGGAGTCTTATACACTGTCAATGACCCAGAAAAGACATAAAATGAATAAGCACACATATTTCTTGGAAATGTACCTGTTTAAGAACCCAATTTAAAGCCTTTTCAAAATAGTCTCCGATCCAGTTCTCCAAATTATGCCTGTGTGTTTCGGGCTGTCCCTGGAGCCATGAATGGATGAGAGAATTCAGATCGGTGTTTTCATCACTTTTTGGGAGATTTAAAAAAAAAAAAAAAAGTCAGTGTTAAAGGGGTATTCCAGGACATATCTTTTTTTTTTTCTTTCTTTTTTTTTTTTTTTTCATATCAACTGGCTCCAGAAATTTAAACAGATTTGTAAATTACTTCTGTTAAAAAATCTGAATCCTTCCAATAATTATCAGCTGCTGAAGTTGAGTTGTTCTTTTCTGTCTGGCAAGTGTTCTCTGCTGACATCTCTGTTTGTCTCAGGAACCCACAGAGTAGAAGAGGTGGACAGTTCCCGAGACAGGTGTAATCAGAGAGCACTTAGATAGAAAAGAACAACTCAACTTCAGCAGCTCATAAGTACTGAAAGGATTAAGATTTTTTAATAGAAGTAATTTACAAATCAGTTTTTTCTGGAGCCAGTTAACATATAAAAAAAAGTTTTTTTCCTGGATCACCCCTTTCATTCAGTAAGGATAGCTTTGCATGAAAGGGCAAATGAACGCCAATACCTTAGGAATATCATTCCCATCCTGGATATGGTGGCCGGAGAAGCGCTGCTCAAGTCGTGAGTTTCAAAGACAAAATTTATATTCGGGCCAAACTGAATCCTCTCGCCGCTGGGCATGGTGAGCAGGCGGTTGTCATCCAGAACTGAGTTTAAAGATTCAATCCACTCAGGGTCAATGTCACCGTCACAGATGATCCAGGAGCTGATCTCTTTTTACACAGAAATAAAAAAACAGAAAATATATACGGTACATGCATTATATACACACAATATAGATGATAAGTGTCTGATCGCATGGAGCAGTAGATAGCATGCACACAATGCACTGGCTATGGGAGCACCCAAATGCTGCACAGTAAGGGTAGGGACCCACATAGTGAAAATGCTGCAGATTTTCCCCATAATTTCCGAACAGAAAATCTACAATCTACAACAAAGTGGATAAAATCCACAACCCTTCATCCCATACATATCAAAATCTATGCGTAAATTGACCCATGGTGCATATTTGATATACATAAATAGTATAGGAAAAGCCAAGGATGTATTGCAGCAAGATATATTTTCTTCATAGGTCTTCATTAGAAATCTTTTAGTTTTTCTTTTAGAGCCTTTACAGTTCGATGTGTGAGCTTTCTCTTACACATGTAGACAGTCCAAGTGATTCATCACTGCAGACTGCCTTATAAAGTGATCCCTCAACTTACAATGGCCTAAACATACAATAGTTTCAACATACAATAGTCTTTTCTGGACCACTGTAACTTGAAACCAGACTCAACATACAATGCTACAGACAGTCCAGATCTGCGAAACGTATCAATGGCCGGAAGAACTGACCAATTAGAATGGGCATTCACTGGTAAAACCCCTGTATTACTGAAGTGCATGCACTGACTGGTGTCTGGTAGCGCCCCCTACAGTACAGGTATTACATATTACATGTTCTGTACTCTTTACCTGTACCAGGTTTAGCTGCTCCTTTGGACACCAGGTGAGGGCGGCTCTGTATAGGACCCTGAAGAAGCTCCTGTCCTCTACATAGACAGTGATTACAGCTCCCAGCAGATCCTTATTACTTTTATATGTAAGGATTTGCTTTATCTATATTAGTTATCTACTTATTTTTCATTAATCCTCACTTTTTCCTATTTCTGGATGACATTTTGGTGGCTTCAGAAGCAATTACCAGGTTTCCATAGAGTTATGGTCTCAACATACAATGGTCTCAACATACAATGGTTGTCCTGGAACCAATTAATATTGTAAGTTGAGGGACCACTGTCTTTACTCTCCTCTCGATCTCCAGCCTATATAACCTGCCTTCCAATGATTCTCTCCCTTCTGACTATACCTCCAGCAGGTGCATAACCCCCTCCCCACTATTATCTCTTCCACAAAGCAGAAAGTCTGACTGACGGATTTATCTTATCTTTCTCTAAATAGAAGCTAAATTGTAAAAAAAAAAAAATAATAATAATAATAATAATAAAATAATTAAGACTATGTGAATAGTTGCTTTATTTTGCATTCAGGAAACAAATGAGCATTAAAATAAAAAAATGTGTGTCCATAGCCTTTAATTGTATGTAAAACACTAAGGGGAAGATTTATCAAAACTAGTGCAGAGGAAAAGTTGCCCAGTTGCCCATAGCAACCAATCAGATCGCTTCTTTCATTTTGCAGAGGCCTTGTTAAAAATGAAAGTGATCTGATTGGTTGCTATGGGCAACTGGGCAACTTTTCCTCTGCACACATTTTGATAAATCTCTCCCTAAGTAGCTTTGCAAATATTTAGCTTTATTGATTTTGTACCCATTTTAACATATTGAATTGTTTTTTGTTTCTATCCATAGGAAGGCTTTAAAATGTTGCCAGACAGACAATCTAATGTGCTGGTGAGAGAGAAACTACCGTATATACTCGAGTATAAGCAGAGTTTTTCAGCACGATTTTTCGTGCTGAAAATGCCACCCTCGGCTTATACTCGAGTGAACTCTCCGCCTGTCAATCCTTCATCAGTGGTCTTCAACCTGCGGACCTCCAGATGTTGCAAAACTACAACTCCCAGCATGCCCAGACAGCCATCGGCTGTCCGGGCATGCTGGGAGTTGTAGTTTTGAAACATCTGGAGGTCCGCAGGTTGAAGACCACTGCGGCCTTCGTCATCATCCAGCCCCCCTCACCTTTTGTTTTGTACTCACCTCCCCCCGGCGGGTAGTTAGGGTGAGCTGTTCCGGGCCACCTATGTTGCAGGGACCGTCCGGTGGAGATGGTTAGTCGTTGCGGGCTGTCCATTTTCACCAGTGGGGCCTCTTCTCCGCATTTCGGGCCAGGCTCCGGAGTAGTGACGTTGCCTTGACGACGACGCACAGGGACGTTCATGCGCACCGTCCCTCTGCGTCGTCGTCAAGGCAATGTCACTAGTTCGGGCCGGAAGCGTGGAGAAGAGCCCCCCCGGTGAAAATGGACAGCCCGCAATGACTAACCATCCCCACCGGACGGTCCCTGCAGCATAGATGGCCCGGACCAGCTCACCCTAACTTCCCGCCAAGGGGAGGTGAGTACAAAACAAAGGGGTGGGGGGCTGGATGATGACAAAGGCTGCAGTGGTCTTCAACCTGCGGACCTCCAGATGTTTCAAAACTACAACTCCGGGCATGCTGGGAGTTGTAGTTTTGAAACCTGTGGAGGTCCGCAGGTTGAAGACCACTGATGAAGGGATTGAAAGGCAGTGATGATGAAGGGGGAGGATGATGACGGGGGTCTGGATGATTACATGGGGGGGATGATGTATTTCCCACCCTAGGCTTATAGTCGAGTCAATAACTTTTCCTGGGTTTTTGGGGTAAAATTAGGGGCCTCGGCTTATACTCGAGTATATACGGTACTGAAAAGAAGAAATGCCAGGGACACCTTGAAAAAATGATCCTATGAAGTGCTATTATTGGAGAAGATCCATTCAGCTATGTGTGAGTCCTGATAATAACCTGCACAGCTCCTGGGAACGTCAGACTCTGCAGATTACCTCATAAGTTCTTAATAGACCAAGCTGTTCTGTGACCTCCAAAGATAGAAATCTGCATGGAAATGCTGCATGTATTTTAAGCCAATTTACTTGATTTTGCAGTCCCATTCACACAGAAAATTTTTGCTGCAGATGTTTCACAGCTAATATTTCCCATTCTGCTTTCTGCAAAAATATAAATTATGTCTTATATTTTTGTGGAATTTGGCAGTGAAAGCCCACTGAAGTCAATGGGGCTTTTTTTTTTTGCTGTGCTAAATGCAGATTTTGTGCGTGTAATTTGTGTAACTTTTGCATTAAATAAAGGCACAAATTTTATGTTCACTGTGGATTTATGCGGAATTCATGCGGAAATCATTGTGCACAGATTCCACAAATGATTTAAAGATTTAAAAAATACGGAATTCCAGCCAAATTAATGCGGCTGCCTAATTTCCGAATCTATGCGGAATTTCTGCCGTGTGAACATAGCCCAAGGAGGCAAGGACTTAAAGGGGTATTCCAGGAATTTTTTTTATTTGACTGTGCTACAGGGGCTGTAAAGTAAGTGTAGTTCATAATATAGTGTCTGTAATATTTATTTTTACCAGCATACAAAATCACTGTTGTCTCAGATTTTTCCCAGGTTGCAATGCGGCCGAGACCTGACTCACTAGTCAGCTGATGACAGGGAGCCTGTCTGCTTCAATGGGTGGAGCGTTCGCTTGGTGGGAGAGAGATCAATCTGCAACTAATGCAACAGCTGTAGGCACCCTGATTGAAAACCACACTGATTTGAATGGATGCACCTCATTTAGGTTTCAACGGGTGGGGTGGCTGATGTGTGGGAGGGAGGAAGATGGAATTATGGGATTTGTAGTCAAAAAAAGAAAAGTCAAACAGGAAATACCAGTTCACAAAAAGCTAGCCACAGTGTTCTGGTAATCTCACAACATAGCCATTTAGCCCCAAGACAAGCGCAGATCCTTCCTAAGCATGTCCACTACTGCCTGCCAGGTACGTACTAAAATCCCCTTATGGTGGAGAACCCCTTTAAAGGAAAAATCTAAACAAAAATTATTTTGATACAGAAAAGTTTTACTTTTCATGCACTCACTATTTTTCATCATAGAAGAATTGAAAATATAAGACCTTATGCTGCTTTCACACTATAGAATTCTCAGTTTTAAAAATCTGTTACAATGACCCATTAAAGGACATGTCCGGTGCTCACTTTTCTTATTGTATCCGTTCCGGGCTGCAAAAAAAAAAAAAACAACTGAAAATAAGCTTTCTCTTGCCTGCCTATGCAGGTGCTCGGTCCCCGGGCTGTATTCTTCTTACTTCCTGTTAGCCCGGCACGTCACACGGAGCTTCAGCCTATCACTGGCCGAGGCGGGACATCGCTGCGGCCGGTGATAGGCTGAAGCTCCGTGCCGGGCTAACAGAAAGTAAGAAGAATACAGCCCGGGGACCGAAAACCTGTACCGGAGCACCGGGGGAGCGTAGGCAGGTAAGAGAAAGTTTGTTTTCTTTTATTTTGCAGCCCGGAACGGATACAATAAGAAAAGTGAGCACCGGACATGTCCTTTAACAAAACTATTAAAAACAGCCGTTACAAAATCCCATTGAAGTCTATGGGATTTTTACATTACCCGTTTTAACCCCTCATAGCCCGTTATTAATAACTGACATTATTTTGTGATGGGAGAGGTAAAGGGAGAAATAGTGCATGCAATATTTCTCCCGTAACAGTTTCACATCACAAAATAACTACATTCAGTCCATTTCTGGGAGTATACAGTTTTTTCTGCAAGATTCAAAAGGGTGTCAGCCTAAATTTTGGAGTCCTACATAAAAACTGTAAATGCTTGGAAATAGACTGAATATAATCCTTTCTAGACTATGTTCAGTCCACATAAATCAAAATATTGCGTGAAGAAACATCGAGCTATATGCAGCATACCGCTCTGCAGGCTTAATGATGTACACCACAAATGTAGTCTTATTAAAGGGGTACTGCGGTGGTCAACGTGTTTTTCCGTTTGTGACTTACCCTATTTGTTTTGTTTCATTTCTATTCTTGTTGTTTAGGCGACTCTATTTCCGTTCTTTGTTGTCTTTTTATCCCCCACTTTGTTTTCCTATCTTTGCTTCTATTTCCTGTTTCTTGCTGTGCTGAAAACTACAAATCCCAGCATGCCACATGCCTTGCTGGTTTGGGGAGGCTCCTTTTTTTTTTTTTTTTTGTTAGTTCCGCCCTTTACCCATCCTACTAATATAATCAGCCTTGGTTGGGATACACTGGCATACACACACAAAAGGGACTACAACTCCCAGCGTGTGTCATTCAGGAGTCCCCCCTCCCCCTTCACATATAGAGATCATTCCCAGTATGAGATGTATTCCCCCTGCAGTCCATACATCCCCACCCCGTGCACCTTCTCATCCTCCCCTCAGATAACACTTATCTTCTCTGTGAGGTCCTTCTCCTGTGCAGACCTGCGTCCTCAGAATACAGAGCAGGGGGAGGGGAGGTGAGGAGCTGTGTACTCTGTGTGTAGCTGGATGAGATGAGGGGGTGTGGCTTATTTCTCATGCAGACAGAAAAAAAAAAAGCTGTGACATCTTGTCCACAGACTCAGGACTGTGGACAACAGTAAAAGAAAACCCTCTGAACTACAGAACTTCCTGCCCAACAAACAGGTAAGAAAAACACACACATGCTGCCAAAACATATAACACATGTATATTGCAAAAAAACTAAACTTGAAAAGAAGATGCCATATAGTCAAACAAATTAACCACCGCAGTACCCCTTTAAGACGCTGATAGTCTAGGGCATTGTAATTAGCACTGTTGCCTTGCAGTGCTGGGATCTATGGTTTTAAATCCAATCCGATGCTGCAAAACTCTAAAACTGAAAATCAGTTCAATTCATCTAAATGGGGATATTTAAGAAGAATAGGACAGTCACAGATATTTTAGAATTCTACAGCATAAAATTTGCATACAGAATTTCCTCTGCTTAAAATTTTCAGCAGATTATGTACATGTAAAAGTACCCTTAAAGGGGTTATCCAGCCTTAGAAAAACAGCACCATATTTGTCATTCGGATAGATGTGGCTTTGCAGCTCAGTTCCATGGAAGTGAAAGGACCGGTTAACCCCTTTAAAGAGATTTACCCGAGTTAGACATGCGTCACCTATCCACAGGTGATAAGTGACAAAAACTGGAATTCCGTGCCCCTCGCAACCCCCACCCCCCAAAACACACACACCTCTAAATAAAGCAGTAGGTCAAGTGTGCATGCTGGTGTTCCATTAACCCTTGTTCTCATGGTGCAAAATGGGCTTGTTATTAAGTGTTTAAGGCTGCAATAACTCACCTTGAGGCTCTCGGACCACCTGGCGTGCACTGTTGGTTAGGACTCCATCTGACCACTCTCTGGTATCCATGTCGATGTGTCCAAGTAGCTGGTGTCGGGGCATAGCTTTAGGATTCATAGTATACTGTTTTACAACCTTTCCAGTCTTTCCAAGTGCAGCTCGTAACATGCGCCATAGGATCGACTTGCCAGCACCACTGGGTCCCACAATAACTACTCCCATTCTTTGACGTAGCTGTTCATATAGTTCCAGAGCTTTCTTAATCTGTAGAGATGAAAAAGTACATCTTGATTGGTGATTGTTATTAACAAAAGCCAATAAAAACTCACCTGTCATTACCTGTCAAACCAGGGGTTTTGCCTCTAGCCCCTTAAGGACTTAGCATTTTTCCGTTTTTTGCACTTTCGTTTTTTCCTCCTTAACTTTTAAAAAGCATAACCCTTTCAATTTTGCACCTAAATCCATTTGATGGCTTATTGTTTGCGCCACCAATTCTACTTTGTAATGACATCAGTCATTTTACCCAAAAATCTACAGCAAAATGGAAATAAAAAAATCATTGTGTGACAAAATTGAAGAAAAAACGCCATTTTGTACATTTTGGGGGCTTCCGTTTCTACACAGTACATTTTTCGGTAACAATGACACCTTATCTTTATTCTGTAGGTCCATACTATTAAAATGATACCCTACTTATATAGTTTGATTTTGTTGTACTTCTGAAATAAATCATAAGTACATGCAAGAACATGTATATGTTTAAAAGTGTCCTCTTCTGACCCCTATAACTTTAAAATTTTTCCAAGTATGGGCCTGTATGAGGGCTCATAGTTTGTGCCATGATCTGAAGTTTTTATCGGTACCATTTTTGTTTCGATCTGACTTCTTGATCGCTTTTTATTCATTTTTTATGTTATAAAAAGTGACCAAAAATAAGCTATTTTGGACTTCAGAATGTTTTTGCGCGTACGCCATTGACCGTGCGGTTTAATTAACAATATATTTTTATAGTTCGGACATTTACACACGTGGCGATACCACATATGTTTATCTTTATTTATTTTTTGCACTTTTTTTTTAAATAGGAATGGGGGGGTGATTTTAACTTTTTTTTATTAAAGAAGGGGTTTAATCACATTTTTTAAACACTTTTTTTTTTTTTTTACTTTTTTTTTTTGCAATGCTTTAGCCATTAGGCACTGTTCAATGCTATGCAATAACAAAGCATTGATCAGTATTATCTACCCTTGATTGCTCAAGCCTGGATCTCAGGCTTGTAGCAATCAAACGTCGATCGGACAGCATGGAACCAGGTAGGGAGCCTCCCGCTGTCCTCTTAGCTGTTCGGGATGCCGCAATTTAACCGCAGCAGTCCCGAACAGCTCCGCTGAGCTAGCCGGTTTCTCCCGTTCTAGATGCTGCAATCAACTTTAATTGTGGCGTCTAAAGGGTTAAAGGGGTATTCCAGGAAAAAACTTTTTTTTATTTATATCAACTGGCTCCAGAAAGTTAAACAAATTTTTAAATGTCTTCTATTAAAAAATCTTAATCCTTTCAGTACTTATGAGCTTCTGAAGTTAAGGTTGTTCTTTTCTGTCTAAGTGCTCTCTGATGACACCTGTCTCGGGAAACGCCCGGTTAGAAGAGGTTTGCTATGGGGATTTGCTTTTAAACTGGGCGTTTCCTGAGACACGTGTCATCAGAGAGCACTTAGATAGAAAAGAACAACCAAGTACTGAAAGGATTACGATTTTTTAATAGAAGTAATTTACAAATCTGTTGAACTTTCTGGAGCCAGTTGATATATATAAAAAAAGCTTTTTCCTGGAATACCCCTTTAATACCGGACATCAGCCCGATCGGCGGTGTCCGGTATTAGCTGCGGGTCCCTGTTGCCAACCTGGACACCGCAGATACGAAGCGCACTCCGCTCCTGAGCGCTCTTCACAGATCGGGAGCTGGCCACGTAAATATACGTCCGTGGTTGTTAAGGGGTTAATATAATTTATCCCCCTATCCATAGGCAAGCTGATGAATGTGTGATATAATATTTTTATTCTAACAAAAAATTGTTCTGTTTATGGGTCACCTGGTTTTTACTTTTAACATGTTGGAGCGTATAAAAAGAACTAGACAGACTGATGTTATTCTGACCGTCTTTGAAGAACAATTTTATTAGACCTAAACATTTGTGATAAGAAAGCACTGTACATCTCTTTCTGTAGGTCCCATTGGTGATGTATGAAGACAACAATTATGCTCCACCAACATTCCACACTAGCCACCTTTCCCTGCACTTATATTGTCACAAGGACCTCTACGGATCCTCATTCTAGTGATCAGTAGAGGTCTCTGTGACTTAACATTTACACCCTATGCTGTGGATCGGTGATAGATGTTAGCTGTGTGCGGGCTCTGATGTGTCCTTCATATAAGGATACACTGGCGAATGTCTCAATTTTAACATCAGTGTTGAGGGATAGCCAATGTCATTGTATACATCTACCACAGTAGTGCACCTAAATTCCTGTATTATTCTAATTGTTACACATCCACACGTCTATCTGGTGAGGGATGCCTTTGTGGCACTTGTAGTCCCCTGCAGGCATCCTCCATTGTATGCATTTTTATGCTGGGGATCCCCCTTAGCAACGGACTACAAGGGAAGGATCTGCTCCCCCAGTATAAATGCACAACCGCATTTGGGGTTGAGCACCTCCAGCCATTTGAGACCACGTCTTTGTTGTTGTTTAAATCTTAAACTTGGAGGTGTATAAACTCCATATGTAATGCGCCTTGATCACTATTAACCCCTTAACGACCAAGGACGTATATATACGTCCTTGGTCGGCTCCCGCGACATAACGCGGGGTCACGTGGTGACCCCGCGTCATATCGGGTCGGTCCCGGCATGTATCTGAAGCCGGGACCCGGGGCTAATAGTGCGCGGCAGCGATCGCGGTGCCGCGCGCTATTAACCCTTTAGACGCGGCGTTCAAAGTTGAAAGGTGCGTCTAAAACAAAAGTGAAAGCTGCCCGGCTGCTCAGTGGGGCTGACCGGGAACACCACAGTGAAAATGCGGTGACCCGATCAGCTGGGACACGAGCGGAGGTCCTCTTACCTGCCTCCGGCGTGTCCCTTCAGCGATCGATTGCTCCAAGCCTGAGATGCAGGTTTGAGCAATCGACCGCCAATAACACCGATCACTGCAAAGTTATGGCTTTGCAGTGAACAGTGCTGGCAATCAGTGTGTGCAGTGTTATAGCCTCCTATGGGAGCTATAACACTGCAAATAAAAAGTGTAAAAAAAAAAAAAGTTAATAAATGTGATTTAACCCTTTTCTTAATAAAAGTTCAAATCACCCCCCTTTTCCCATAAAAAAAACCACCATGTAAATAAAAATAAATATAAACATATGTGGTATCGCCGAGTGCGTAAATATCCGAACCATAAAATGATATCATTAACTAAACCGCACAGTCAATGGCGTACGCGCAAAAAAATTCCAAAGTCCAAAATAACTTATTTTTGGTCGCTTTTTATATCATGAAAAAATTAATAAAAAGCGATCAAAAAGTCCGATCAATACAAAAATGGTACCGCAAAAAACTTCAGATCACGGCACAAAAAATGAGCCCTCACACCACCCCATTAGAAGAAAAATAAAAAAGTTATAGGGGTCAGAAGATGACAATTTTAAACGTATACATTTCCGTGCATGTAGTTATGATTTTTTCCAGAAGTACAACAAAATAAAACCTATATAAGTAGGGTATCATTTTAATCGTATGGACCTACAGAATAAAGATAAGGTGTAATTTTTATTTGAAAATGTACTGGATAGAAACGGAAGCCCCCAAAAGTTACAAAATGGCGTTTTTTCTTCAATTTCGTTGCACAATGAATTTTTTTCCATTTGCTGTAGATTTTTGGGCAAAATGACTGATGTCACTGCAAAGTAGAATTGGTGGCGCAAAAAATAAGCCATCATGTGGATTTTTAGGTGCAAAATTAAAAGGGTTATGATTTTTAAAAGGTGAGGAGGAAAAAACGAAAGTGCAAAAACCGAAAAACCCTCAGTCATTAAGGGGTTAAGGCAGCATTAAGGTTCACCTGTGAGGCCGGCACACATATCAGCCAACTTAGGTGGGGCTTGTAGCCTGTCTCTCCCTCCTCCCATTGTATGTGTGATCAGCCACACTGGAGGGTTATCGGTCAGAGGCTATGAGTCGGCCTAATGCGGCTGTAATTGCCCACTGTCCCCTGGTTTTTGCTTATCACGCACAGGTAGGTTAGTGTTAGGTCCCGTGCCACTTGAGAAACCTTGGCGTTGGTGTGCAGGCTCTGGTATGTCCTTCATCTAAGGATATACTGTCGAATGTCTCAATTTTAACATCAGTGTTGAGGGATAGCCAATGTCATTGTTTACATCTACCACAGTAGTGCACCCATATTCCTGTATTAGATGTTAGCTCAGTAACATACCATTACTTATAACAAAGTTAAATAACAAAAACTTACCTGACTTGGTATGATTTCTAGGTTTGCTTCCTTAAACGCCTGCTCTAGGGCCGCACTTAGTTCCAAGTACTCCACGTCTTTAAAGTCAATTCCAGGGAAAACATCCTTAATCAGAGCATCGCACCGGGAGCAGTCAGCAAATGTCAGTTTTGACATTGTATTAAGCCTCAGAGCCTGAACCACGATATGGCTTTCACTGACTGGAATATAAACATAATTGTCAACTGTATAGATGGCATGAGATGAAACTTGTTTATGTATTGAAGAAAAAGATATTACCATGCAAACTGGGTGTTCAGAAAACACAATAACAAGTGTGCAAGACAAACCTATCTGCTGGTGCTTAAAGGGAATTTGTCAGCAGGTTACGACATTCTAACCTTCTGCTAGATGCTAACAGGGGCTGTTACCATGAGCATTATAGTACCTTTAATATGGCGCTTTTGGTGGCCTTTTTCTGTAATCTAAGTTTATTAAAATGCAAATTAGGCCATTCAGTGTACTGTACCCAAGTTACACCAACATGGCTGCCTACCTGCACTTAAAGCCGCCCTAGTGTAGTGATGTAACTCAAGGGGTAAAGAAACACCCCCTTATTTGCATATCAATAAAGAGTAGATTTTTACGCTTACCGTAAAATCTCTTTCTCGAGTGATCCATTGGGGGACACGGAGGATCTCTTGGCAGGATATACCCGCCTACAGTCTCTGAGCTAATCAGATTAGTCTTAAAGCAGTAGAAGAGGACAGACAGGGAGAAAAAAAATATAAATCAGAAACTTTCCGAAGGAACCACAGACAAAAATAATCCCCGGACAGACAACCAAACCAAAGACACCAGAGCAAATGGGTGGGCGCTGTGTCTCCCAATGGATTCTCTGAGAAAGAGATTTTATGGTAAGCATAAAAAAACTACTTTTCTCGGTCGGCTCCATTGGGAGACACAGAGACCGTGGTACGTACCAAAGCAATCCCCGGGGTGGAAAAAAACAAAAAAACAAAGCAAAATCAGGCGGAAGGCTGAGCCACAGCAACCTGCAACACCTTGCGACCCAAGCCGGCGTCAGCAGACACAAATGTGTGCACCTGGTAAAATTTTGTTAAAGTGTGCAAGGAGGACCAAGTGGCTGCCTTGCAGACTTGCAAGGCAGAGGCCCTATTGCGGAGAGCCCAGGAGGCCCCAACGGAACGAGTGGAATGAGCTGTGACCCAGAAAGGCGGAGTCTTTCCTTTGCAGCGGTAGGCTTCCGATATGGTAGAACGGGTCCACCCTGAAATGGTCGCCTTTGAAGCTGGAAGTCCTTTACGACGACCCTCCGGAAGCACAAAAAAGGAGTCACACTGACGGAACGTAGAAGTGACCGAAAGGTAGATCCGAACAGCCCAGACCACGTCAAGACTATGAAGTAAGTGCTCCCTAGGATCAGAGGGAGATGGACAAAAGATGGGAGGATGATATCCTCAATCAGGTGAAAAGAAGAGGCCACCTTAGGTAAAAAGTTGGGGTTTGGTCGAAAAACAACCTTGTCCTGATGCAAAACCAGATATCGGGAATGGCAGAAGAGAGCTGCCAACTCAGAAACCCTCCGGGAGTAGTGACCGCAATAAGAAAAAGCCACCTTCCAGGAAAGGAAGCGAAGGGAGATGTCCCGCAGAGGTTCAAACGGTAATGCACCGTGAACCAGATTTAGATCCCTCAAAGGAGTAGGGGATCTGTACAGCGAAGCCACATGAGCTACGCCCTGCAGAAAAGTGCACATGTGAGGATCGGACGCCAGGGAGTGCTGAAAGAGACTGTAGAGAGCCGACAACTGACCCATAAGAGAACTGAGAGTCAAACGTTGCTCAAGTCCAGACTGTAAAAAAGAAAAAAAGGCACGGAAGAGAAAAAATGACTGGAGAGAAGGAGTGAGACTCACACCATCGAAAGTGAGACTACCAAGTACGGTGATCAGCCTTCCTCTGCGAAGATTGACACGCCCTGATCATTGTGCGGATCACCTGGGGAGAGAACCCCCTGGCCCTTAGAACCGCGGTTTCAACCACCTTACCGTCAAATCCAGCGACTGTAAATTGGGGTGGCAAAGGGAACCGTGAAAGAGCAGGTCGGGACAAACTGGGAGGCACAGTGGTACGGCCACTAGACAAACAACGTCATCCTACCACGAACCTGTAAATGAATAGAAAAAAAGAAAGAAGGCCCAAAGAGGCGCCTAGTGCATTACCCTAAGAATTTGTGCAAAGGCCCACGTAAAGTGGGGAAACGTAAGGGGTCTAATGAATGGCCGCTCACCTGGAGCGTATAATAATACGCATGTAACCTCAATCTGAGGTAATGGAGGATTCCGTGCAAGCCTACAGGTCTTCAGGATAGATCCAAAGAGGAGATCCTGTGGATGAGCTTAAATGAAGAAAAAATCAACCTGGCATCAGGCGCTCGGGGATCCAGAGAGATCTCACAACCAGTTCATGGAGGTGGATAGAGATTAGAGCTTTATTAGTATACAACAACGCGTTTCGGGGTTAACATACCCCTTCTTCAGATTGACAGATTGTACAGTACAGTGCAACAGAGGGCTTTTTATACACACATTGATTGAGAAACAAAATGGTGGCAGGGTCACAGATTCAGGGTGGGAGGTACAACAGTAGCAATAGAAACGCAAAAAAACTGGGAACTTTATCTTTAGATTGACTCATGTACTTTATAACTATATATGGGGATAACAGTAACTTCAAATAGAGAGAGGAAATGTGCTTTATTAGAAGATGTAAAGCAGGGTGTAATACTTGATCCGGTTCATGTATTGAATAGAGGCTTGGTGCGCACTCATTGCGAACGTTGCCGTGCGCTCCACGGCATGTAAACACCAGCCGCATGTCCCCGCTCTGTTTATAAACAGAGCGGAGGTGCGGCGTGTAGGTTGCTACGGACGCGTCGCTGGGGAACGTGTCCTGGGGAAATGATATATTACAGAGCAAGCGCATGGTTTAGCGCTGCTCTGTGTGAATCGGGTAAAGAAAACTATGTGGAGCATGATTTTAACGGCACAGTTTTGCTTAGTATATAGAGAAATGAGTGTATTACATGAAAATTTAGTACATTTTTAACAAAAATATTAATATTATAGAATAAGTTTGTATCAACAAGGATCAATAGGGTGCGTAAGTAAAAAATGGGATGGATCAGTTAATATGATGACACGGGCTGAAGGTATATAAGCAAATAAATAAGTAAATAAATATTTAGTATAAAGAATATAAAAAAAATTTATATGTATAAAAAGTGATGAATAGGAATAATAAAATGGTATAGGGGACTTCATGTGGAAATGTATAAAACAATGATAATATGACAATATGAGAAAATATAAAAAAATATAAAAAATATATAAAATTCTATGAAGATCTATAAAAACCGCACATTGGTCCAAAAATAAATATATATACAAATTTATACACATATAAATATATAAATACATATATGTACATACATCACATAGGGTACGGAAAGACAGAGGGAGCCTCTATATAAAGCTCTCCACTTCCGCACAGCCATATTCACAAGTTACTCTCAATAAATTCATTTAAACCAAGGGGCTGAAGTGTGTGTAATTTGAATATCCAATAATTTTCACGTTGCCTAAGTGTATTAAAACGCTGGGGAACGTCTTTGTTAATCTGTTCTATGGCAGATATCTTAAAGGCCGAAAAATCGCCCTCATGATATAGCGAAGCATGGCGTGACACACTATGAAGTTGGTACTTGAGGGTTACATTGCTACGGTGTTTGTTGATCCGATTTCTCAAACACTGTGTGGTGCGGCCTACGTATTGCAGGCCACACGGGCACTGTAAGAGGTATACAACATATTGGGAGTCACAGGATATATGTGATTTAATAGGAAAAATCTCTTTGGTGACCGCAGAGTGAAACTCTTTTGCCATATGCATTAAATTTACACAACATTTGCAGCGCGCATGGTTACACTTAAAACAACCATTCTTTTGTAAAAAGTTGGAAGGTTTTTTTTGTAGAGTTTTTAAATTACTGGGGGCGAGTATGTTTTTTAGGGAGCGTGCTCGCCGAAAGGTGACTTGTGGTTTAGGAGGAAGAATTTTTTGTAGAAAAGGATCATTTAGAAGAATGTTCCAATGTTTGGCAAGTATAGATCTAATATCTTTATTATTATTAGAAAAGGTGGTAATAAAATTACAACATCGTTTGTCTAATGGTGTATCTATTGTCAGAATTTTTTTGGTAAGACAGTCAGATTGTGTCAGTTTGTTTGCTCTGGTTTTAGCAGAAATTATAATTTTTTTCGGGTATTTCTTTGCTTGAAATCTACTAACCAGTAATTTGCTCTGTTGGACATAGTCTGTATTTAAGGTGCAGTTACGGCGAATGCGCTTAAATTGTCCAAACGGTACGTTCTGGAGCCATTTCTTATAATGACAGCTTCTAAAATCTAAATAACTGTTGCTGTCCACCTTTTTAAAAAAAGTCTTTGTATTGAGAGTGTTATCTTCAGTATAAAAAACGCACACATCTAAAAATTCTGCATGATTGGAGTAGGATTCATGTGTAAAAGTGAGTCCCCATTTGTTATTATTGAGAAAATGTAAAAACTCTGAAAGGTCAGAGCGAGAGCCATCCCATATGATAAAAATGTCGTCGATGTAACGTTTATAGTATATGCAGTGGTTAAAAAGTGGATGTGTGTACATTTCAGTTTCTTCAAAGCGTCCTACAAATAAATTTGCGAAACTTGGCGCGAAGCGCGTGCCCATTGCGGTGCCTCTCTGTTGTAAATAGATATGATTTAAAAAAATAAAATAGTTATGAGTTAAAATGAACTCTATTCCTTTAAGTATAAAAGTTTTTTGTTCGGCCGGTATAGTTATATCGTTTTCCAGATAGAAGGAGATGGCATTCAAACCTAGTTGGTGATCAATGATTGTATATAATGAAGAAATGTCCATTGTCACAAAAATAAAATGTTTTTGCCATTTTAGTGGTAAAATGGAAGAAATGAAGTCTGTTGTGTCTTTTAGATGGGATTTTAAAGTAATGACATATCTTTGTAGTATAATGTCAATATAATGCGACAGGTTTGAGGTAATGGAATTAATGCCAGAAATGATAGGCCTTCCAGGAGGGTGAACTGGATCTTTAAGATATCTGCCATAGAACAGATTAACAAAGACGTTCCCCAGCGTTTTAATACACTTAGGCAACGTGAAAATTATTGGATATTCAAATTACACACACTTCAGCCCCTTGGTTTAAATGAATTTATTGAGAGTAACTTGTGAATATGGCTGTGCGGAAGTGGAGAGCTTTATATAGAGGCTCCCTCTGTCTTTCCGTACCCTATGTGATGTATGTACATATATGTATTTATATATTTATATGTGTATAAATTTGTATATATATTTATTTTTGGACCAATGTGCGGTTTTTATAGATCTTCATAGAATTTTATATATTTTTTATATTTTTTTATATTTTCTCATATTGTCATATTATCATTGTTTTATACATTTCCACATGAAGTCCCCTATACCATTTTATTATTCCTATTCATCACTTTTTATACATATAAATTTTTTTATATTCTTTATACTAAATATTTATTTACTTATTTATTTGCTTATATACCTTCAGCCCGTGTCATCATATTAACTGATCCATCCCATTTTTTACTTACGCACCCTATTGATCCTTGTTGATACAAACTTATTCTATAATATTAATATTTTTGTTAAAAATGTACTAAATTTTCATGTAATACACTCATTTCTCTATATACTAAGCAAAACTGTGCCGTTAAAATCATGCTCCACATAGTTTTCTTTACCCGATTCACACAGAGCAGCGCTAAACCATGCGCTTGCTCTGTAATATATCATTTCCCCAGGACACGTTCCCCAGCGACGCGTCCG
Organism: Hyla sarda; assembly: GCF_029499605.1. Lineage (NCBI taxonomy): Eukaryota > Metazoa > Chordata > Amphibia > Anura > Hylidae > Hyla > Hyla sarda. The sequence goes on along the minus strand of NC_079190.1, from coordinate 39,297,261 downwards.
TAGCAACCTACACGCCGCACCTCCGCTCTGTTTATAAACAGAGCGGGGACATGCGGCTGGTGTTTACATGCCGTGGAGCGCACGGCAACGTTCGCAATGAGTGCGCACCAAGCCTCTATTCAATACATGAACCGGATCAAGTATTACACCCTGCTTTACATCTTCTAATAAAGCACATTTCCTCTCTCTATTTGAAGTTACTGTTATCCCCATATATAGTTATAAAGTACATGAGTCAATCTAAAGATAAAGTTCCCAGTTTTTTTGCGTTTCTATTGCTACTGTTGTACCTCCCACCCTGAATCTGTGACCCTGCCACCATTTTGTTTCTCAATCAATGTGTGTATAAAAAGCCCTCTGTTGCACTGTACTGTACAATCTGTCAATCTGAAGAAGGGGTATGTTAACCCCGAAACGCGTTGTTGTATACTAATAAAGCTCTAATCTCTATCCACCTCCATGAACTGGTTGTGAGATCTCTCTGGATCCCCGAGCGCCTGATGCCAGGTTGATTTTTTCTTCATTTAATCCTACCACGAAAGCCACGAGAATGGCGGAGACGCCCTCTGCTTTGAGCTTCCAAAAGGACCCTCGAAAGGAGAGGAAGAGGAGGGAAGATATAGAGGAGGACGAAGTGCGACCAGGGGATCACTAAGGCATCTACAGCCAGAGCCAGAGGATTGCGGGACATTGCGACAAAACAAGAGGTCCACGTCTGGAGTCCCACAGAGGTTGAAGATTTCCGCAAACACCTACGGATGAAGAGACCACTCACCAGGGTCGGCAGAGGAGAAGCTGAGGAAGTCTGCCTCCCAATTGTCCACCCCTGGGATGTGAATCGCCAAGATGGAGGGAACTCTGAGTTCCGCCCAGAGCAGGAGACCTCGGTCATCTCCGCAGGGCTACAAGTGCAGTCGTGGTGATTGACATACGCCACAGCTTTGGAGTTGTCTGTCTGGACATGAACAGGTCGGTCCTGGAGAAGTCGCTCCCAATGGAGAAGGCAAAGGTAAATTGCCCCCCCAACTGCTGAGACTGGCGTCCGTCGTGATGACCTGCCAGTGAAGAGACCGTCCCTGCCGAGGAAGAGAAGACTGAGCCACCATAGGAAGGACTGGCGAATCCTGGAGGGGAAGAAGAATCCTGCAATTGAGGGAAAGTAGAGACTTGTCCCACCGGGACAGAAGAGGGCGACAATGAAACTGGGCGAAAGGGGCAGCTTCCATGGCCGCCACCATCCGACCCAGGACTTCCATGCTGAACCGAATGTAAACTGGAACAGGACGACGCCTGTTGACAGAGAGCGGCGCTTGTTCGGCAGGAGCCACCGTGTCAAACTGGATTCCTAAGAAGATCAGAGACTGGGTGGGAGTCAGATTGGACTTTTCCTGGTTGACCACCCAACCGAAACGGGACAAGGTCTGTAGAGTGAGAAGGAGACTCTCCTAATTCTGGCCCCAGGTTGGAGCCTTGATCAGGAGGTCATCCAGGTAAGGGATCAAGGACACTCCCCGGGCTCAAAGGATGGTGATCACCGCCACCAGGACCTTGGGACCTGGGCTCGGACATAGGTGCAAGCAAATAAGAAGTCAGCAAGAAAATGGAGCAGTCTCACCCAGTTTCTGTGTCCCTGAGAGGAGAGGAGAAGCAGGCTGCAACGTGAAGAGCAGTCACTCTGTCCAGGGGAGGGCCCAGCATAATGGGAATGGAGGCGGAACCAGAACCAGCCTGGCACTCATTGGATGAAAAGGAAGGAGACATCCAGAATGACCCCTGCAGCGCGCGCACTGCACTGATAGGATGTCAGTGACCCCCCAGTGTGTGCACTGAGAGATAATAGGACGGTGGCGAGAAGGGGGCTAGGAGTGCCCCCTGAGGCTCCAGTTGCCTCAGATGTGGAAGCAGCCGAAAGAGAAAGTAACTGCCGGCCGTGCGCGTGCAGCGCAGCCGACAGGGGAGAGGCGCATAAGCTGAAGGTAGAGGTGGCCAGCATACCGCTCACTAAGATAAGGGGTACTGCGTACTGGGAGCTGCGGTACTGGAAGAATGCACCCAAGTACAGAGTGCTGGCCCCGGAGAAAGAACAGAGAACCCGAGACTTCAGGATGGCCGAGCAGAGTAAACTGGTCCCCGGAAAGGAGGTTTGGAAGAGTGGGCCAAAAACAGGGGGGAATTCAGAGGTTGAGAACCCTGAAGAAAAGATAGACCCGAGGGAAAAGAGGGGGGGGGGGGGGGGGGAAATAATCACCAAGTGCCGGAGAAAACTTACCTACCGAAGTCTTCAGCCAACCATTAAACACCTGCATCATGCCGGGCTGAGACAGCGAGGAGAGCAGGGTAGGTAGGAGGACCCAGACCTAGAGGTACAACCCCTGGCGCTGACAGTTGACGAGAAAGGGTAAACAGTGCCCCTTCTTCGCATATGGGGGAACAGGTAGCGCCATGCTCCTGAACCCCCACCTAAAAAGAGAGAAATAAAAGGGAGAAAAAACCTAAATACATGTCCCTGAACTAAAAAATAAAAAAGTAAAAGACCAAGTCTGAAGAACTCCAGACCTGTGTCTGTATCCTACGGACACTAAGCTAAAACTGATTAGCTCAGTGCCTGTGGGCGGGTATATCCTGCTGGGAGGGGCCGACTTTCTTTTTGTTTCCCAGTGTCAGCCTCCTGGTGGCAGCAGCATATACCCACAGTCTCTGTGTCCCCCAATGGAGCCGACTGAGAAACTTATATTACAGACAAATGACACACCAGAGCACCATATAGAAGGTACTATAATGCTCAGGGTAACAGCACCGATTAGCAAGTTAGGATACCCTGAGCTGCTGACAGATCTCCTTTAAAAATATCAGTTAACATATCATGGGGAAATCTCTAGTCATTCTGGCAATATTTCCTGCATCTGCAAGAGTGTTGTATTAAAAAGCTTTACTATGGAGAATGACAAATCTCGGATGCTGTTCACATCTACGCATCTGTAAATAAATAAGATTATTACAGCTATGGGTCTCAACTCCATTCCTCTGTTATTCTTACTAAAATATATGACAAAATAGCCAACTGGGTGATCCTCAGAGGCGTGCCTCTGCACTGAGACTATCCAATCAAAGCAGACATAGTATGGACACACCCAGTTGGATATTTAGTGATACATTTTTAGCAAGAATCATAGAGGAATGGCACAACACAGAGCTATAAAAAAAAAACACGTTATTTCATGGAGAATATGACGATATACTAAAACAGACAGGTAAGGAGAGGCCATGGATCCTCTTTAATGCAGTGTGAAAAAAGAAAGTATTTATCGTAAAACGTACTATTCAGCTTCGCTCCATTCTTCTTTAATGGCTGAAGAAGATTCCCACAACCTTTCAGGACAGTCTTCAGTGCTCTCAATCCCCAGTCATAATGCTGCTGTGGTGTCAACAATTCCCTGGAATGAATAAAACTAAAGACATTAAAACTGCGCAACATTTATATATCTTCAGGATTATCACAGGGTTGTGCTCACATTTTAAGACAAATTCTGGTCGCACATTGGGCACTATTTGTTGCTTCATAGCAGATATTAAAAGTGAAAGGACAAAGAGCAGGCTTATAAAAAGCCCTAAGCCAGTGGTCTTCAACCTGCGGACCTCCAGATGTTGAAAAACTACAACTCCCAGCATGCCGTTGGCTGTCCGGGCATGCTGGGAGTTGTAGTTTTGCAACAACTGGAGGTCTGCAGGTTGGAGACCACTGCCCTAGGCTATGCTTAGAATAGTCTTGTAAAGCAATAGTGAACTGTGCGTGCAGCTTCATAAGCATATTCTATGCAACAGTTGTGCTTTAATGTGTATTCACAGATAGATATGAGACAGATAGATATGAGACCGATAGATAGATATGAGATAGATAGATAGATAAATATGAGATAGATGGATATGAGATAGATATGAGATAGATAGATAGATAGATAGATAAATATGAGATAGATGGATATGAGATAGATATGAGATAGATATGAGACCTACGATGGCCCCGACATATAATGAAATCGACATACGATGGCCTCTCAGAGACATACGATGCTTTTTTATGTCGGGGCCATCGCATTAAGTGCTATCCGACAGCGCAAAATGCTTAAGCTGCTGCCGGATAGCAGCTTAATGTTCCCCGTGTGGTGCGGTAAGTATTACTTACCCCTCCACGATGCTCCGGGGTGCCCTCCAGGTCCAGCGCTGGTCTTCCGGCGTCTTCTCGGCCCTCTTCGATGACGTCAATACGCTGCTGCGCACGCCATCCAATAGGAATGGCGTACGCAGCAGCGTAATGACGCCGCTACGCAGGCCCAGTAAGGCCTTGCGGAAGACAGGAGAAGACAGAAGAGGACCTAAGACGACAGCGGAGGATCGGAGAAGACAGCGGAGAGCCCAGCGGAGGCCCGGGATCACCATCTCGAGCGGCGGGGACAGGTACAGCTTCCTATACTTTACATTGCACGGATCCCTCAACATACGATGGATTGGACAAACGATGGCTCGTTTGGAACGAATTACCATCGTATGTTGAGGGACCACTGTAGATAGAAATGAGATAGATATGAGACAGATATGAGACAGATAGATAGATATGTGATAGATATAGATAGATAAATATAGATAGATATGAGAGATATAGATATATATATAAAATAGATAAATACATAGACATGAGAGATAGACAGACAGATATGAAAAAGATAGAATCATGTTTTGAATTATGTGAATTTTAACAGATCCATTATACAGTGTGCTCCATTTAGATGACTTTATTGCATTACATGCCAATAAAAGGACTTGTGGTCACTTTGTAAAGTGTCCTTAACACACAACAGATAAGTGCATACAGCACACACACAGGCTCAATGCATGAATGTGCATATATGTGCTAATGTGATCCCTGAACTGACAGTAAGTGCCTCGATGAGCTCTACAGCTTGGACAGCCTATTTTCATCTATTATTGTTGCAACAAACCTACTCACCTAGCTAGGTTAAAGATTGCGACTAGCTTCCGACCCAATGCCTTTGCCTCCTTAAAACCTTCAGAGTAAAGAATAACCTCAGCGATGAGCTCATTGTCAGGTCGGGACATGGCTACAGGACGGAACAGCTGCTTTAGGTTATCTGGCAGCTTCTGGCGCCCACCATAGCCCTTGCCAGCAGGATTCATGGTTATGAAGATGCCAGAATTGGGGTCCAAATCCACCTAAAAATAAGACAGTGTGATTTTCTAAAATACCTAAAAAATAAAACACGGTCTTTTAACAAGAACAAGTTTTGCTTTACCTCTTTCCCTAGTAGCTCGCAGGTAGCTCTGTGGTTCTTTAGAGAATCCTGGATGGTTTGGATCTGCATGGACACAGCTGAGAGGACGGCCTCTTCAAGTCTATTGAATTCATCAAAGCAACCCCAGGCTCCACATTTCACCAAGCCAACAAAAATTCTCCCCATAGATTTCACATCAATGCCCTATGGAAGCAAATCTTTATTAACAACTTACATATGGATTTATAAGAAGGGAGATAATTACACCCTTTAGTGTAATGTAATGTTTAGAGGAGTTGTCACTTTAAAGGGATATTCCGGCTTTATACATCTTATCCCATATGCAAAGGATAGGGGATAAGATGTATGATCGCAGGGGTCCTGCCGCTGGGGACCCCCACGATGTCTGTGCAGTTCCGGGAATTCTGTGCCGGGCGCTGCCTCCGAGACAGGGACGTGATGTCATGGCCACACCCCCTAGTGACGTCATGCCACGCCCCCCTCCATTCATGTCTATGGGAGGGGCCCCCTCCCATACACCTGAATGAAGGGGGTGTGACGTCACGACCCCGTCTCGGAGGCAGCGCCCGACACAGAATGCCCGGGACTGCACCGAGACGTGTGGGGGTCCCCAGCAGCAGGACCCCAACGATCATACATCTTATCCCCTATCCTTAGCATAGGGGATAAGATGTATAAAGCAGGAATAACCCTTTAACACCGAGACAGTTAATGAGGAATCCATTTAATTATAAACTACATTTCTAACCTAAGCAGATATACCACAATAATGAATAATTTAAAGGGGTATTCAGTAATAGCTCATTCAGGACTCTGTATTACACAAGGAACCAAAATTCTTATTTTTTGACACACTAATCTGATACTTTAGGAGACAAATACTTTTTAATTCTAGTAACATTAGTAATAAGTGTATAGTATAAGAACTGCATTAGGGTAGTTTTACACTACGTTCCTTCCCCTGTTAGTTGTAACCATCGGTATCCTGCCGGGTGTATACGGGAGCAGCTGACCCCAAACAGACCACCTTGTGACTCAGTACATGATTACGCTATTTCAGAAGCGCAGGAGCCTGCATTTTTGAGTTTGCTGAAAATATCGGCCATAGAAAGCAAGAGGTCTGCTGCTCCCGTTAACAGTATATGTCGGCATCCTATTTTGGGTAGGATACCTACTGATGGAAACAACTAACGGGGGCAGGAATGTTTTGTGAACCTAGACTTTACTGCAATTGTTAGGTTTGACAAACAGAAAAGTATTATTACCTCATCACAATTGAAAACCAACACTTGTCGCCCAAAAAGTCCACCCAACGCCTTGACAGATTCTGTTTTACCAGTTCCAGCTGGACCGTACGGATTTCCCCCCAAGCCCATCTTTATGGCTTGAGTCAAGGTGAGGTAACACTTGTCTGTAAGTGGGGTATAAACCAACTTGGGAGTATTGCCCTAAAACCAGAATGAAAGGACATTAAAAACAAATTAAAACTCACTTCTATTGATCTGTATGTACATACGACTATACAGTAACCCCCCGACATACGATGGCCCCGACATATGATCAAATCGACATACGATGGCCTCTCAGAGGCCATTGCATGTCGATGTCAGCATCGACATACAATGCTTTTATATGTCGGGACCATCGCATTAACTGCTATCCGGCAGCGCAAAATGCTTAAGCTTCTGTCGGATAGCAGTTTAAGCATCCCGGACATGTTCACTTACCTATTCCCGCTGCTCCGGGTCCACTTCGCGATCCTCCGGCGTCTTCTGTATCTTCTCCAGGGTCCGGGCCTCGCTTTCCAGAGTCCTTATTACGTCACTACGCACGCCGTCCCGGCGCCGCAACGTAATGATGTCACCAGAAAGCGAGGCCCGGACCCTGCAGAAGATGCGGAAGAAGCCGGAGGATCCTGAAGAAGACGCCGGAGCAGCGGGACAGCATCGGGAGCCCCTGGGACAGCATCGGGAGCGGTGAGGATGCGGTCCGGAGCAGCGGGGATAGGCGAGTATAACTTCCTATACTTTACATTGCACGAATTCCGCAACATACGATGGATTCGACAAACGATGGGTCGTTTGGAACGAATTACCATCGTATGTTGAGGGACCACTGTATAGGCAATCCAATGGACCGTATGGTTGCCCTGTTCACTGGCTGCAGTGCTTGCATAAGGATTATTCAAACAGCTGATCAGCAGGGGTGTTGGTAGTTGGAACCCTACCAATCTAACGTTGCAGAGTATGGGCCATCCATTTTATATAGACAAATAACCCCCTTGGATGATCTCCTGTCCAAACTGTACACCACAAGATAGAATTTATATTCATGCTTATATTTATTTTCATTATTTTATTTGAAAATAGAAAAAAGGGGGGTGACAAACTTTTATTGGGAAAGGGGCTTATTAGCACAGCATTGATCAGTGTTATCGGCCCTCCATTACTACAGTGCTAAAGCACCGACTGAACAAAGATAAAAGACCTCTGCCCGTCCTCTAAGGCTAGAATTACATATGTCTCGTGTCCGGCATACGTAAATCCAGCCTAAATTTCAACGCAATTGATGCCACAACTGATGGCAACATGCATTTGTTGTCATCAGTTGTGTAGCACGTAAGGGGTTATTGCCAGACAATAGCCAGATAATGGCCCCAATGGCGATGTCTGGCATTCGCCATGGGCCCTGGCTGAAGATAACAACCATGACCCATCAGTATGAAGCGCACTCAGCCCGAGAGCGCTTCATACAACAGAAGTGGGTTGAGGACATACATTTATGCCTGGAGTAGTGAAGAGGTTAATACATTTAAAGGGTTACTCCGAACGTCCAGAACTCAATGTTCGGAATGCTGGGTGCAAGCTTCCGTGTTCACATCTGCCCCCTTGTGATGTCACGCCCCGCCCCCTCAATGCAAGTCCCACAGACTTGCATTGAGGGGATGGGGCGTGATGTCACGAGGGGGCGGCCGTGAACACGGAAGCTTGAACCTAGCATTCAGAGCATTGAGCTCCGGACACTGGGGAGCGGAGTAACCCTTTAAATAAAGGTGTCTATTCCTGGATTAGAACATATAAAGATCTTCTAAACACTGTAAAAAACGACATCATCCCAAGAGCACACAGTAGTTCATGAGGATAAGCACAAAGATGAAATACCTGATATTCATACGTGTACTCTATCTCGGCGTCAACCATCTGCATATAGCACTTCTTATCTGGCTTCATGTAGAATCGCAGTTGTTTCTTCCATGCCCAGTCATCGACACTTTGGACCTGAGCCTGGATGAGCTGCTTAACCACATCAATGTTATGAACGACATCCAGGATAAGAGCTTTTAGCTTTAGTTCCAATATTTCAGCATCATCTACAATGATTAAAGAAATGAAGTAGAACTTTTACTAAATTCTGATTGCTGCTTTTATATTCCCTTTCATTTTCACCATTATGCAGATACAACAGGGGTAGAACTCCAAGGTGTAGACGGGATAAAGGGCGCTGGACAACCAGGTAACTAGACCAAACATTTATTCACCCATAATGCAACGCGTTTCACAGCACAGCTGCTTCATCAGGCATGATGAAGCAGCTGTGCTGTGAAATGCGTTGCATTATGGGTGAATAAACGTTTGGTCTAGTTACCTGGTTGTCCAGCGCCCTTTATCCCGTCTACACCTTGGAGTTCTACCCCTGCTGTATCTGCACCTTACGAGACGTGGAGTGGCTGCGGACACCTCTTTTCCTTGATTTCTACACCTTGGTAGAGTGTAACCCATTTTGGTAAGTGTGACATCCACCTGAGCTATTTTTGTGCAACAACGGTATCACACTACGGAGCGCTGTCTATCTTTTGTTTCATTTTCACCATTATGTCAGGGTACTATGCACTTAAAGGAGAACTTAGGAAGCGCTGAACTTTATAGGCATACATTCACATAACGATTCGCTCAATCGGTATAAAAGTCGGCATATGGGTAAAAAGGTACACCAACATCTACAGCAGTGTACTCACAGCTGGCCCATTAGATTTTGAGGACTACTAGTGTCTATGTTCGGTCCATTTCTCTAATGTATACTGTTTTTGTGCTGTACTTAAAAGCGTGGTCTACTGTACCATCTCCAGCACCCTCATAGACAATCAATAGAGCCGCAGAGCAGACATGCAACTGCTGCTTCATTTAAATGGAACACATCGGACCAGTCTGCAATCAGTTATCCCCTTATCCTGTGGATAGAAGATAAGCTGGAATACCCCTTTAAACCAATAAACCTCGCTTCACAATGCCACAGTATAAATCGGCATACCTTTTTGCTAATATACTGACATACACTGCAGAGATAAAGCCCAAATGTCATGTAAATAGGGCCCAAGATTCACCTGTCAGACAGCCTGTATAATCTAATACAAGCTTGATGCACAGATTATTTTTGTTGGTCATTAATCCTTTAGTAAAGATTACCTGGCTTTTATTTTTGCCACAATGCGCAGAAAATAAGCTCCTTACCTGCACCAGAGGTATCATCTATTCCAGTGTAATGCTCAAGCTTAGCCATCAGCTCTATCTCCACCTCCTGGAGGTTATAACCACGTATGGCATTCTCCACATCTTCTGTGAACTGAATCTGTTCAGCCAGGCAGAGGATCTGAAAAATAAATGAAACAATGAAACCATCTAATCACAATATGACGAAAATGGCCCTCATTTACTATTGCAAACCCAACATGTTTTGTCGGGTTGTGGGCCAGATTCTGTCGCATTGCGCCAGAAATTCTGTCTGTGCCAGAATTTGCGCAAGAATTGAAAAAACCCAGACTAACTCTCCATTTTGCTAAGAAAACCCGAAAAAGGGGCGTGGTCACTGGGGAAAGGGGGCGTGATCTCTGAAAAGGGGCGTGTTACCGACATTTTCACAAAAACCCAACATGTTTTTTCGGGTTGTGGGCCAGATTCTGTCGCATTGCGCCAGAAATTCTGTCTGTGCCAGAATTTGCGCAAGAATTGAAAAAACCCAGACTAACTCTCCATTTTGCTAAGAAAACCCGAAAAAGGGGCGTGGCCACTGGGGAAAGGGGGCGTGATCTCCAAAAAGGGGCATGTTACCGACATTTTCACAAAAACCCAACATGTTTTTTCGGGTTGTGGGCCAGATTCTGTCGCATTGCGCCAGAAATTCTGTATGCGCCAGATTGTACACCAGAATTGAAAAACCCCACGACTAACTCCATTTTGCTAACAAAACCCAGAAAAGGGGTGTGGCCACTGGGGAAAGGGGCGTGTTCTCCAAAAAGGGGCGTATTCCCAACATTTTTACAAAAAAACAACATATTTACTAAGGTTTCCACATAAAATGTGGTGGATTTGAGCTGAGGAAAACCCGACAGATCAGAACATGTGTAAAAAAAAAACAAAATGTAGGGAAAGTGGAAAATGTAGGGAAACCTTAGTAAATACCGTGGAAAATAAATTGTAGGGAATTAAAACCCACAAAGAAACCTACACAACACTCTTATTAAATAAGGGCCTATGTCTCTGAGTGCAGAAGAACATCTAGAATTCCCCTTACATCACCCAAGTTTACATTAAAAGGTTAAACTTTCCATAGCGGTGATAGAAACTTGTATGTTCCAAAGAACCAAAGAAAAAAAAAATTTGTCTGTGGATCCAGTATTTTATAGAATTTCCTGATAATCTAGTCTGCTTATCGTAAAAAAAAAAAATACATGGGCACAGACCACTGACTATTACAGTGTGCAATGGAGTTCAGCAGAAGAGACACAAGCCCTGACAAATGTATCCAGTCTAGACAATGCTTTGTGAGCTAAACAGCCTGGACTCCAGACTGATACATTGTACATGTCCTGCTCTCAGCTTAGAAGTGGATACAGCTGTACCTAATCTACGCCACGCTCTGTGAGGATGTATTCACATCACGATTCGTGGCATGGATGCGTCGAGAGAAGCTGGAAATCAGTTGCGGACCTATCTGTGCTCGGGTCGGCATAGCCTCATTTATTCCAAGGACCCGAACGCATTCACATAGTGACTACATTTATGTCATTTTCAGAGCCTATACAACTTTTGGTTGGGACTAAAAATTGTGGTCAGCCAAATTTTTTTCAGTCCGAGCCAAGTCAGACAGGCTTGGAAAATTATAATGAGATGGAAGAGCGCTCCATAACGTAAAACCGCCAATGTGTAATTCAATGGTGAATTTAGGAACTCTTACCAAAGGCGTTTGTGTGAGCTCACACACACACACACACACACACAACAATGGTCAGCGTGAGTGAGTATATGGCCCAGTCTGCAGCCTCCCCAATCATACAAGCAATACCAGGTGAGGACTGCATTCACACCACGTTTTTGCAATACCGTTCCCTTATCAGGTTTTTGATGAAAAACAGATTCCTCAAAACCTGACTAAACTGTATCAAAACGTGTGTACAAATTTCAACCCGTATACGGTTTGAAAAATGATGTCTGGTTGCATCCGTTTTTTAAGAAAAAAAACGTATACGTTTTTTTCTTTTCACTCAATTTTGAATAAAGTTTCCCTTGTTTGATTGAAATTCCAAGAAAAAAAACTGTGCAAAGTAAAAAAACGTATGGTGAAAACCGGATGGAACCGTACGCACATACAGTTCTGTACAGTTCCCATTGACTCCCATGTTTAAAAAAAATAAAAAATAAAAACAAACATACGGTTTAATACAGTTTTTAAACCTGGACCAAAAACCATGGTAGGCTACGGTTTTGGGTACTGACAAAACCGTACAGGATGCAAAACGGACACAACCTGATGCATCTTTTGGCATACGGTTTTCAATGGAGAGTCAATGCATACGGTTTTCAATACAGTTCCGTGCGGTTTTCACATAGAAAAGGTATACGGGAACTGTATTGCAAAAACGTGGTGTGAATGCACCCGAACAAAGGGTTTCAGCGGGGCTGACCAGGGATGGACACATCAGGTCATTAGAAAGGGTTTATTCAAAATAATGCAACGCGTTTCACCACGCTTGCGCGGTGAAACGTGTTGCATTGTTTTGAATAAACCCTTTCTACTCACCTGACGTGTCCATCCCTGGTCTGCCCCGCTGAAACCCTTTGTTCCTTGGAAGTCCTCACCTGGTAAGGCTTGGAAAATGACCAGAACGTACTCACTAGTTTGATTCATTGGGGCCTGTGCTCATCCGAGCACCGGGACATTGGAAGCCGATTTTGAGCTTCTACTGCAAGAGGATTCCACTCTGAATTTACTCAGAGTGACATATCCGTGTGCATGTGCCCTAAAGGTTACGCACGTTTTGAGAAACTTTGACACACTACAAAATCTTAAAGATGTTTGAACATACAAAGCAGGGACCAACTCTATATTAAAGGGGTATTCCAGTGAAAAACATTTTTTTTCATATCAAGTGGCTCCAGAAAGTTACACAGATTTGTAAATTACTTCTATTAAAAAATCTTAATCCTACCAGTACTTATGAAGTTGAGCTGTTCTTTCCAGTATGACAACAGTGCTCTCTGCTCACACCTCTGTCTGTCTCAGGAACTGTCCAGAGCAGGAGCAAATCCCCATAGCAAACCTCTCCTACTCTGCACAGTTCCTGATACGGACAGAGGTGTCAGCAGAGAGCACTGTGGTCAGACAGAAAAGAACAACTCAACTTCAGCAGCTGATAAGTACTGGTAGGATTAAGATTCTTTAATAGAAGTCATTTACAAATCTGTTAAACATTCTGGAGTCAGTTGATAAAATTTTTTTTTTACTGGAATACCCCTTTTGGGTCTATTCACACATACAGTATCCTGCGCAGATTTGATGTGTAGGTTTGTAACTGCAGATTAGAAACTGTGCACAGTCATTTAGTTTACATTGAAATCTGAAGCAAAAAAATCTGCACATCAAATCCTGTGCATCAAATCTGTGCAGGATCCTGTATGTGTGAACGCAACCTTAACCAGCCTAGCGGTATTCCCGAGCGTGACTCGGGGTTAATTTTCGCTGCTAGAAGCGGTAACCCCGAGTCACGCTCGGGGTAGAATTGCAGAGTTGCTGTGCGGGCTGCACAGTATATCGCAAAAGCAATTGAATCGCGATTTTTGCTTTTTGCGATATAGTGATGCAGCCCCCAGGAAAATATGTGATTATCTGCTCGGGTCGGCTCCCGTGGCGGGGGCCAGCCAGAGCAGGTAAAGACATATACTAAAAGTCAGTGTTTCTCAACCAGGGGGCCTCCAGATGTTGCAAAACTACAACTCTCAGCATGCCCGGACAGCCAAAGGCTGTCCGGGCATGCTGGGAGCAGTAGTTTCACAACAGCTGGAGGCCCCCTGGTAGAAAAACACTGAGCTAAGTGTAAAAGTAAAAAGGAAGAAAATAAAAAAAACTTTTGCTTACCTAATCCCGCTCCCTGCAGATGTCGTTCCCCTCCGTGCGCTCTAGTCCCTGCTCTCTTCACTATTCATCTTACAGGACCTTTCCCTTTTCAGCCAATCACAGGCCGCAGTGGTGTAAAGCCTGTGATTGGCTGAAGGGGAAAGGGCTTGTTCTGCAGCAAATACACTAGGTTTGAAATCTGCCCGGCAAACCCAGTGTATGCTGCAGGACAAGAAAAGGTGACGAGGGGGGGGGGGGGGGGATGTGACACAGGGGAGAATGTAACAAGGGGGGGGGGGGGGGGGGAATGTGACAAGGGGGGGGGGATGTGACAAGGGGGGGATGTGACAGGGGGGAGGAATGTGACATGGGGGGAGTGGCATGTAACATGGAGGGGGGAGAATGTAACAAGGAGGGGGAGAATGTGACAGGGGGGGGGATGAATGTGACAGGGGGGAGAATGTAACAAGGGGGGAGAATGTGACAGGGGGGGGGGGGATGAATGTGACAGGGGGGGGTGAATGTGACAAGGAGGGGGAGAATGTGACAGGGGGGGGAAATGTGACAAGGGAGGGGGAAATGTGACAAGGGAGGGGGAAATGTGACAAGGGAGGGGGAATGTGATGGGGGGAGATGTGGAATTTCAATGCAAAAAATTGTACCGCTTTTGGTACAAATTTCCAGACAGAATCATACCGCCAGGGAGGTTAATGCCCATGGATATAGAAAAGGATGTCCTAAAAGCTCCTGTGTATAGAGTTGTGGAGACATCCCAATTTGTCTATATAGTCTATAGAGTGTGTCTCCAGCTGTTGCAAAACTATAGCTCCCAGCATGCCCGGACAGCCAAAGGCTGTCCGGGCATGCTGGGAGCTATAGTTTTGCAACAGCTGAAGGTACTTGGTTTAGAAAACACTGATATAGTGCATTTATAAATAGGGAGATGAAGCTTCTTGAAATAAACGTTATGGTGTAGCTTCGTGAAATAAACATTACTCAAAAAGTAAATTTTTCTTTAAAACTTGTTTACAAATAAAACCTACAGCTGCGGACTGTTTAGTTGTAGAAATAAACAAAATGTTTAGAAAAGAAATAAACCTACTTGTGAAGGAAAGCGGAGGGGGTCTATGGTACCATGAGACTTCTTCCCAGCCGTCACACACTCCACTAGTAATGTCTGTAATGTGGACTTCATCTGAATGGCCAAATTGCTTAACCAGACCTGTAGAAAACAAGCGGTGTGATGAGCAGGCATGCAATGGAAGCAAAGATCTCTAGTGACTGAATCCTGCGCATCTCACCTCAACATCAGTCGAAACTAGAACCTTGTTTTTCAAGGGAACGACCTCTCCTTCCAGTGATTTCATGGCAATGATGTGTTGGAAGTCTTTATCAAACTCAACGCTGTTCACCCCTAAAACATATATCAGTTATCAGCAAATTTTATAGATGGGAATGTGCAGCAACTGTAACAGGGGACAGGAACTGACCATCATCAGTAAGCAAGACACTAGAGATGAGCAAACTTACAGTAAATTTGATTCGTCACAAACTTCTCGGCTCGGCAGTTGATGACTTATCCTGCGTAAATTAGTTCAGCCTTCAGGTGCTCCGGTGGGCTGGAAAAGGTGGATACAGTCCTAGGAAAGAGTCTCCTAGGACTGTATCCACCTTTTCCAGCCCACCGGAGCACCGGAAAGCTGAACTAATTTATGCAGGAAAAGTCATCAACTGCCGAGCCGAGAAGTTCGTGACGAATCGAATTTACTGTAAATTCGCTCATCTCTAATCGCCACCATCACGTCCCCGGGGTGTCCCCGCCGCTCCGGACCGTCACCGCTACCCTGGATCGTCGCTCTCCATCTCCGTCATCACGTCGCTGTGCACACCGCTCCTATTGGATGACGGGACGGCGTGCGCGGCGACGTGATGACGACGAAGGAGAGCGATGGCCATGCAGCGGAGCCCGGAGAGGACGGTCCGGAACGTCGGTGACAGGTGCGTGACACTCAGCGGACCACACAGGGCACCGTAAACGGCTATCCGGTGGCAGCTGAAGCAGTCTGCGCTGCCGGATAGCCGTTTATGCGATGGCCCCGACATACAAAAGCATCGTATGTTGATGCTGCCTTCAACATGCGACCTCTGAGAGGCCATTGTATGTTGAAATTATCGTATGTTGGGGCCATCGTAGGTCGGGGGATCACTGTAATTTGTGTGGAATGAACGCACGGAAAATACGCGTGGACAGTCTGCACATTTGAAGAATCCGGCGGCTGCTAGGACTGCTCGAAAAATGCGCCGTCTCTTAGAAGGCAATACATTTTGCATTAAATACGTTAATACAATAGACATGTATATTCTTTTTGCGGATGCCGGAATGGGGATTTCCGCAGCAGAAACATCTGCCGCGGGAATTTCACCGCATGAACAGTGCTGCAGAATCCCATTCAATTAAAAAGGACTCCTCACAGACAATCCGCCATGTGAACATACCCTATTGCTGTTGTCTTATGTATCTGTGAGGTTTACAGGTCCCCAGAGCAATAGCAAAAACCTTGAAATGAACATGTGCTGCCTAATGCTCAGGTCCCACCTTGCATTGGGGCTTCCTTCGCAGTTTCCATAATTTAGTTTATGACAGGAAAAGTAGTTCAGCATGCAGCATATTTTTCCTGTCAAAAGAAAGGAAACCTTGCATAACCCAACTGACCCCAATATTCCAATGGGGTCCATTGGGCAATACAGGTGCCTGCCATACAACATTTCAGTGACAGTGTTTGGCTTCACTTTTTAACAGAAGCCACAAGAGAGTTGTGAACAGAGGCTAAGACAGACAACTACTTAGACCAGATAATAGGGCTAAAGTGTGCGAGAACAGAGGGGAAGGATCATCAAGACCGGTCCTGATGAAGTTGACCAGTGGCCAAAGCAACCAATCAGATTACTTCTTTCATTTTTCAGAGGCTTTTTTAAAAACAAAAGAAGCGATCTGATTGGTTGCTATGGGCAATTGGTCAATCTTTTCACTGCAAAAGTCTTGATGAATCTCTCAGAGTAACTACTTGTACCAATGTTTTCTAACCAGGGTGCCTCCAGTTGATATAAAAAAAAAAAAAAAAAATTTTTTTTTTACTGGAATACCCCCTTAAGCATTTGACTAGTTACTAGGATCCCAATGGCTCTTGTACAAATATTTCAGAGTAAATTATAGCGTTCCGGGACACGCTCTCTGCAGCATAAAATGGGTGACAGGTTCCCTTTCAATGGCATTAAACTGAATTATTTTACCAGCGAAAAGCTTCTTAAGGTGTGACTGGATTACGGTTGGATTTGTTGACTGCCCCAGTATCTCCAGTAAGTCATCGTCTCCAATGAAGTAAAATCGAGGGAAGGCCGAACGCTTTTCCTGTGAAAACAAAAATGTTAAATGGTAGTCGTGACAACTCCTAAAATACATACAGTTAATAGATAAAAACCACCACATCATACCTCCAGAAACTCATTCAGAGACTTCTGGCACCTCTGGAGCTGATCGAGGATAGTGATCAATGAGTTTCTTATCCCGACCCGTGATGTCAGCATCGTCACTCTGTTATCCCTTTTAATGTCCGACATTATTGATCTGTTAAGTACAAACATTATATATATATAAATATAGTTTTAAAATAAGAAGCTGCAAAAGTATAAAATTTCAAACATTCCAAAAGTAATAATTTTTATTTATTTATTTTTGGGAGCGCAGGTTGGCACCGTAATGGCAATACCCAGGAGGTTTTAATAAATTACACAATATCACATTTCATTAATAAAAGCAGAGCAGTAACTTTTTCAATCATGTAGCCATGTAAAGGCTCAACTATTCTATGGGCTGTTAAAGTTGTGGCAAGCAAGCAGCACTTCGTACTATGGTGGGGCCTTCATGGCCTCCAGTTGGTTAAGGAAACCAGTGGGAGGAGACATATGCTCTCCTTGCATTCAATTTTATCAGCGTCTTTAAAGGGGTACTCTGCTGCTTAGTGTTTGGAACAAACCGTTCCGAACGCTGGAGCCAGGAGCTCGTACCCCCGCCCCCTCAATGCAAGTCTATGGGAGGGGGCGTGACAGCCGTCACGCCCCCTCCCATAGACTTGTATTGAGGGGGTGAGGCGTGATGTCAAAAGGGGGCGGGGCTATTACATCACAAGCTCCCGGCTCCAGCGTTCAGAACAGTTTGTTCCAAACGCTGAGCAGCGGAGTAACCCTTTAAGGCTGTAAAGAAAGATTGGGCAGTTGGATGTCAACATGTCCAAAACTTTATTTTTCTTAGGGGGAGGTAAAACACTGCTAGGTGTTTGAAAGCAGCTTATTTACTTCTCTGTATTCAGGACACATGCACAAATGCTCATGCAAGAGGAGCCAAAAACTGGTGAGCAGATGAGGAGTCTCTTCTGGTACTACCGGCCAGAGCACACTCACGATGGACGAAATCCCAGTATGAACCAGAATTAGATCTTTGCCTCCCGTCATCAGGATGAGAACAGTATTGCATGCATGGATGCCCGGATATATGCATGTGCATCTGGGCATCAGGAGCAATAGCTGTTAGGCAAGCACTCAATGGTGTGTGGCTTTAGCCAGTGTATGCTAAATAACATTAAGTAGAGGATTTAAAAATAAAAACATTTTTACACACCGGAAATCTTCATCTACTCTACTGAAACGAGCTTCCTCTCTAGGAAGGGCGCCACGACCAAAGATAGGTTCCAAATAAACCCATTTCCTCTGTATCTGGTTTAGATTCTGTAGGTATTCATCCAGTTCCGCCAGTTTCTTCTCCCAGATAGACACCTTGTCCTCAAACCCTTTGTAATAGGGAGAGTCTTTCAGAGACTGGAGGAGACATCGGTTATCTCCCACTTGATTGACTATGTCTTTCCAGTCTTTTATCAGCTTTATCGTCCGCTTTTGGCTATCCTCATAATCTGTCAATGTAAACACAGCACCAGTCCCCCAGATGTCCAGTTCTCTGAGTGCTTCTCGGATTGTGATTTCCCCCTGGGCACGGCTGTTCAAGTCCTATTAAGGGATAAAAAACAATGAATATAAAAATTAAATAAACATTTAGGAAACTTTAATATGGTCTTCCCACAGCTCAAAAGATCACAGGCCTGGATGTACAAATGATCACTGAATTACACAGGGTTATGTGCGGCAAATACCAAAGATATGATTAGTCGCTGAACAAATACTTTCTCATTTTTCGGCTGATTGATGGTTCTATTAGGCTGTATTGACACCTGGAGGCTAGTTAGCAGTACAGCAACTAATTATCACATAGTTTTTTTGCCCCGTTTTACCACAAATGACCAAAATCGTGGTAAAAATGGCATAATTTTATTTTCTAGAAATCTGTGCACATATAAGAAGCAAGCTCCTGGTGTGGTTATGGGTGCCCTATATGTACCTTAAAAACAAAAAGGAGACTTTTTATGCTTATCGTAAAATCTCTCTTTCTTGAAGGATCCATTGGGGGACACAGACCATGGGTGTATGCTGCTGTCACTAGGAGGCTTGACACTATGGCAACAAGAAAAGTCAGCTCCTCCCAGCAGGGTATACCCACCCACAGGCACCTGAGGTAATCAGTTTTAGTCCCAGAGCAATAGGAGAAGACCGACAGGTCAAGAGAAAACCACAAACTGTCCAAGCAACCAGAATAAAAGGAAACTGAACACACCTTCGGACAGATAACTGAAATAGGAACACCAAAAAAAAGGGTGGGAGCTGTGTCCCCCAATGGATCCTTCAAGAAAGAGATTTTAGTGTAAGCATAAAAAAATCTCCTTTTCTCTATCGGCTCCATTGGGGGACAAAGACCATGGGACGTACCAAAGCCGTCCCTTGGGTGGGTAAGGAATCGGACAGGTGGACGGTGGGACCACCGCCGTCTGCAACATCTTACAGCCCAGAGTAGCATCAACTGATGCGAAGGTATGAATCTGGTAGCACCTTGAGAAAGAGTGCAAAGACGACCACGCGGACGCCTTACAGAACTGCAAGGCCAAAGCCACGTAGCGGAGGGCCCAGGATGCCCCGAAAAACTGGTGGAATGAGCCAAAACCCTGAAGGATGGGATCTTCCCCTTGCAATGGTTGTCTTGTCCAACGACAACAACAGGTTGTGGAACAAACGCTTCCAGGGATGAGAAGGGACCGGACAAAAGGACAGTAGGACGAGGTTCTCATTGAGATGAAAAAGCCAAAACCATATCAGGTACGAAGGACAGACCTTACCTGAAAACAAAACAACTTGTCCTGGTATACAACCAGGAAGGGAGAACGGCAAGAGAGCTGCCAGCTCTGACACCCTCCTAACAGAGGGAAGAGCAATAAGGAGACCGGAGAAAAAGGCTGAGTTTCACACCAACAGAAATAAGACCGTCAGGTATGGTGGTAAATCTTTGCAGAGGAAGGCTTGTGAGCCCTCAGCATGGTGCGAACCACTTGGGAAGAGAAACCGCGGGTCCTCAGAACCGCTGTCTCAACCACCACGCCGTCAAAAGCAGAGACGGCTAATAGGGGTGGCACAGGAGACCTGATATAGGAGGTCTGGACCATAGAGAAGATGCAGAGGCCACGAGAATGGCAGGAACGCCCTCTGCTGGGCGTTTCCTCAGGACCCCGGAAAGAGAGGAGGGGGAGGAAACAGATAAGGTAGGGCAAAGCCCGACCAATAAACAGATAAGGTAGGGCAAAGCCCAACCAAGAGAGAAACGCTTGGTTGTGGTGGGACGTGCAGAGGTCCACGCCTGGAGCACCCCAGAGGTTGCAGATCACTGCAAACACCTCCAGATGTAGGGACCACTCGCCTTAGACGGCTGAGGACCGGCTGAGAAAGACCACATCCCAGAGAAACCTGAGTTCCGCCTAAAAGGGAATTTCCCAAGAATTAAGCAAAGAAAGGATTGCCCTAGGCCCCAACATGTTTAAGGGGAAAAGGGCTTCTCGAGGGGGCCAAGGCCCCAGACCGGCCGGTCCTTGAAAACACCTCCTCAGCCCCACAGACTGGCAGGGAGGGGCAGGAAGGAACGCCCCCGAAAAAGCAGGGGGGAAACAAAGCCACCATAGAAGGTACTGACAAGACTGTCTCCTAAACCTAGGAAAATAAAAAAATATGAGACCTGGTCTGGGGAGAACTCCAGACCATGTCCACCTCCTTAAGACACTAAGCTAAAACTGATTACCTCAGGTGCCTGTGGGCGAATATACCCTGCTGGGAGGAGCCGACTTTTCTTGTTGCCATAGTGTCAAGCCTCCTAGTGACAGCAGCATACACCCCATGGTCTGTGTCCCCCAATGGAGCCGATAGAGAAAAGAAAAATAGCCAGCAAAACTAACTAATACACGGGTGCACGCTGCTGTGGCAAATACAAAGTATACAAAAAGGTTGCAACAGCACTTGGTCAAAAAATGGAGGCTCTTAGCGCACTATTTGATCAAAACGTGTCCCCCATCCACCACGTGGAGGTGGCTTCATTTTGGATGGGATACTAACACTCTTTTCACTCACCTCTGCTGGGCATATGGCCTCTGACTGGGTGACATGCGAAATGAGGCCACCTCCGCTAAGAGCCTCCATTTTTTGACCAAGAGTGCTGCTGCAACCTTCTTTTTTCTATATGTGCCTTAATCAGTCCCAAAAAAGATTTTCATGATTCACTCTATTAAATGTTTTCCCAATAAAAAAAAATAGAAACAAAATTCCACACCAGATGACAAATAAATGAAAAATCTCAATAATTCAGGAATAAAGAGGGAAACTTACTTTAAGTTCAGATGCTTTGGATATGATCACATCAGCAACTTTCAGCAGATCTGCAAAGAGTAACTTTTCCAATGTAGTTCCCTTGGGAAGTCCAAGAAGCCTGAAGAGGTCTAGCCAGTGATCTTGGGAAAGGTGCTCGCCGCGTACATACTTCAGGACAGGAACCACCATCTATGTTAAATACACAGAGATCTACAAATGTAACATATCAAATGCATCATAAAAACCTTTTTTTTTTTTATACAGAACACAGGCACCAGGATGGACTGGAGCACCAGCGCTCGATCCAGCAAGGCGAGTATAGTGTATTTTGTTATTTTACAGCATTATCCTGCAAGAAAGCATATCTCAATGCCCTTGTAGTGTGTATTTTGTAGCATACTTTTACAATCATCACACTGTACATAATGTTGTACCTTGTATTTGTCAATTTCTGTCTGAAGTTTCACAGACATCATGGTATGTTCTTCCATTTTTCTCAGTCTGTCGTGCCAGGAGAGGAGAAATTCTTCAAAACTGTAATATTTGATCCTGAGAATAAAGGGGAAGTTAGGAAAAAAATTAGTTTATACACAAAAATATTGTATATTTAGAATAGGGGTAAAGTAATCTGGTATGTTTGTACACTCTGTATTTGCCACAGCAGCGTGCACCCGTGTATTAGGTAGTTGTGCTGCTATTTTTCTTTTTGCTTGTTTGTACAACTCAGGGGGAATGACACCCTCTTTAGCTGTGCACCCCTCCCCCTTTTTCACCGGAGGTGTTTTAAATTGATAATGGATCCAGCATGTCACCCAGTCAGAGGCTATATGCCCAACAAAGGTGAGTGTTAGGAGTGTTAGCCTCAGAATTTGTGTTAGGGTCCCATCCAAAATGAGGCCACCTCCGCGTGGTGGATGGAGGGACAGGTTTTGATCAAAAAGTGCTCCAAGAGCCTCCATTTTTTGACCAAGTCTGCTGCTGCAATCTTCTTTTTTTTGTATAATCTGGTATGTTGTATAGTTTATTAGGGACAATTTATACCTTAAATCACCTGTATCTGTCCGTGGGGGGGGGGGGGGGTCCAACCACTGGGGCCCTCACATGATGAGAGTCTTCCATTAAAATGAAGAGCAGTTCATGCCACCATTCTACTGATTCTATATGGATGCTGCTGGACATAGATGCATTAGGTATTGCAGCTACCATAGAGAATGGAGCAGCGGCACACAATTCTTACGGGAGACTCAGGTGCCTATTTTTTAATTCGTTGGGGGACAGTGGTCAGGTCAGCGTCACATTGTTGTAACTTTCGGGTCACAATGTGACAGTGAGACAAGTAATAACTGTCGTGTCCAAAGTCACTGATCAAAATCTGCACAGGGACCTCTCATATAAAAATCTGTAATTATATACAGTGGTCCCTCAACATACGATGGTAATTCGTTCCAAACGAGCCATCGTTTGTCGAATCCATCGTATGTTGAGGAATTCGTGCAATGTAAAGTATAGGAAGCTGTACTCACCTGTCCCCGCTGCTCGAGATGGTGTCCCCACCGCTCCAGATGGTGATCCCCGGCCTCCGCTGGGCTCTCCTGGTCTTCTCCGGTCCTCCGCTGTCTTCTCCGGTCCTCTTCTGTCTTCCGCAAGGCCTTACTGGGCCTGCGTAGCGACATCATTACGCCGCTGCGTACGCCATTCCTATTGGGTGACGTGCGCAGCAGCGTATTGACGTCATCGGAGAGGGCCGAGAAGACACCGGAAGACCAGCGCTGGACCCGGAGGGCACCCCAGAGCATCGTGGAGGGGTAAGTAACACTTACCGCACCACACGGGGAACATTAAGCTGCTATCCGGCAGCAGCTTAAGCATTTGGCGCTGCCGGATAGCACTTAATGCGATGGCCCCGACATTAAAAAGCATCTTATGTCGATGCTGACATCGACATGCGATGGCCTCGGGGGGGGTCACTGTATGTATAATAATAATAATATTATATATATATATATATATATATATATATATATATATATATATATATATATAGGATTAGCTTTTGCAAAGTTGCTTTATCTTAAAGGGGTATTCCGTCTTTATACATTTTATCCGCCATCCAAAGGATAGGGGATAAGATGTATGATCGCGGGGGGTCCCGCCACAGGGGATCCCTGCGATCTTAGCGCTGCCTCCGAGACGGGGACGTGACGTCACAGCTATGCCCCCTAATGATGTCATGCCACACCCCCTCAATTCATGTCAATGGGAGGGGGCGTGACTGCAAGTACACAGCTGTCACGCTTCCTCCCATAGACATGAATGGAGGGGGCATGGATGATGTCACTAGGGGGCGTGGCCATGACGTCACATTCCCGTCTCTGAGGCAGTGTCCGGCACAGAATGCCGGAGGCTGCACCGAGATCGTGGGGTCCCCAGCGGCAGGATCCCTGCAATCATGTATCATATCCCCTATAGTTTGGATAGGGGATAATATGTATAAAGCAGGAATACCCCATTAAGTTCAATGTAAAAAGATGTGCAGCAATGTGTACCTGAAAGTGATCCAGTCTTCCCTCGCCTTCTCATTAAATCCTTGATAAAACTCCTCATATAAAGACCATGTTTTAGTGCAGCCCTCAATGTCAATACGTATTTCATCAACAAGGGAGAAATCAGGAGCCTCTAGGTCAAAATGTAGACAATCCTCACTGGAAGAAATTAATGAAACATAAAAACAAAATAATATCTTACCACCAAGACCGATTTGGAGATTATTTTGGATTAACTTGCAAAATAGTCATGCTGAGGATTTAAAAATCTACAGTGGGAAAATCATGTACATGTGAAAATGGCTTCAAAAACATCCTTCACATATACTGTACTTCACTATGGATTTTGAAAGTACCTTAAATCCACAAGTCACTTCAAGATACTGTATTGTTGTTGTATTTTAGTATGTTGTATTGTACTGTTAATACTTACATCAGTTTGTTCCTTGTTGCTTCAAGTTCATCAAACTCCATTTTCTTTTCCTTTATTGACTGGGCACTTTTCTCTAAAACATCCTCTTTTCCAGTCTCGATGATGTCATCATTGGGTTTAAACTGGTCCCAGCGGGCTTTGAACTTCTCCAGTTCTTGCATATAAATATTCACCCTGGTTTTCACATTTTCCTTCATTATTTCAATCTGAGGGGAAAACAACAAAAGTTTTAATGTAGTTAAATTCTATTAAAAGGGGTACTCCGCTGCTCAGCGTTTGGAAAAAACTGTCCCGAACACTGGAGTCGGCGCCAGGAACTCGTGATGTCATAGCCCCGCCCCTCAATTCAAGTCTATGGGAGGGGGCGTGACAGCCGTCACGTCCCCTTCTATAGACTTGCATTAATGGGGTGGGGTGTGATGTCATGAGGGGGTGGGGCTATGACGTCATGAGCTCCCGGCGCTGGCTCCAGCATTCGGAACAGTCAGTTCCAAACTCTGAGCAGCGGAGTACCCCTTTAATAGGGTGAGATAATCTGCACACTATGACATTTCCCCAAATGTACATTACCAAAGATTCAGCCAGGAATAAATTAAAATGGATTTCCCGGGAATATACATAATCTCCATCCCAATGGGGCCAGACCTACAATAAACTGCAATACCAGGGGCAGTGATATGTGCACATGTGCCCCCTACATACAATAGGAAACAGTAACATACCTGCTCTTTCACCATTAGCTGATGACTCTCCATCATTAACTCAAATTTATCCCACTTTGCTCGGAGATTACCAATGGTGTCTAAGCCGCCCCCTGCAACAGAGCGCAGCAATCTGTTTTTATCTTCAGCTTCTTTGAACAACGGCAGAATCTGTAAAATACACAATTCAGATAAATATTCAGTGGTTTGGGGAAAGAACTAAAGAGATGGAACAGCAATATTCACTGACCATTACACCAATGGAATTTATTTTATTATTTGTTTTTTAATATCACAGAGGCAATTTCCAACACGCTAAAGAAAAGGCAGTGCCTGATAAGATGTCTTAGGGCTGGAGTACCCCAAATTTTTGCTATTGCACTCCTTATGGTAAATGAAAAATATTTCTAGTATACTTTGTTTAAAAAAATATGAAGTTTTCTATGTTTTATTTGCACATTTTCCCCCAACTCATACACAGACTTTGGACCAAAGTCCGAACACAGGAAGTGCCGCCTGGAGTGCTGAGTGGAGGGGAGGCGGCACTTCCTGTGTTCGGACTTTGGTCCAAAGTCTGTGTATGAGTTGGGGGAAAATGTGCAAATAAAACATAGAAAACTTCATATTTTTTTAAACAAAGTATACTAGAAATATTTTTCATTTACCATAAGGAGTGCAATAGCAAAAATTAGTTTTAATGAGAGTGACCCTTTAACCTCTTAAGGACCCATGACGTATGCATACGTCATGGGTCCCGGTCCTGCGATATAACGCGGGGTCACACGGTGACCCCGCATCATATCGCGGCGGGCCCGGCGTCATAGTGAAGCCGGGACCCGCCTCTAATAGCGCGCGGCACTGATCGCTGTGCCGCCCGCTATTAACCCTTTAGCCGCGCGCTCAAAGCTGAGCCGCGCGGCTAAAAACGAAAGTAAAAGTGCCTGGCTAGCTCAGGGAGCTGTTCGGGATCGCCGCGGTATAATCGCGGCATCCCGAACAGCTGTAGCACAGGAGGAAGGTCTCTTACCTTCTCCTGTGCTGTCCGATCGCCGAATGAATGCTTCAAGCCTGAGATCCAGGCTTGAGCATTCAATCGCCGAAAACACTGATTGATCCATTCCTATGGAGATGGATCAATCAGTGTAAAAGATCAGTAAATGCAATGTTATAGCCCCTTATGGGAGCTATAATGTTGCATAAGAAAAGTGTAAAAAAATCATTAACCCTTTCAATTATCCCTTCCCCTAATAAAAGTTTGAATCACCCGGCATTTCCAAAAATAAAAAAAACATTATGTAAATAATAATAAAAATAAACATATGTGCTATCGCCGCGTGCGGAAATGTCCGATTTATAAAAATATACCGCTTTTTAAACCGCTCGTTCAATGGCGTACGCGCA
Organism: Hyla sarda; assembly: GCF_029499605.1. Lineage (NCBI taxonomy): Eukaryota > Metazoa > Chordata > Amphibia > Anura > Hylidae > Hyla > Hyla sarda. The sequence continues at coordinate 39,270,698 of NC_079190.1, read as the reverse complement.
AAAAAATTCCAAAGTCCAAAATAGCGCATTTTTGATCACTTTTTATACCACAAAAAAGTGAATAAAAAGTGATCAAAAAGTCTGATCAGAACAAAAATGGTACCGCTAAAAACTTCAGATGACGGTGCAAAAAATGAGTCCTCAAAGCGCCCTGAACACAGAAAAATAAAAAGGTTATAGGGGTCAAAAGATGACCATTTTAAACGTATAAATTTTCCTGCATGTATTCATGATTTTTTTCGGAAGTGATACAAATTCAAACCTATACAAGTAGGGTATCATTTTAACCGTATGGACCTACAGAATAAAGATAAGGTATCATTTTTGACAAAAAATGTACTGCGTAAAAATAGAAGCCCCCAAAACTTACAAAATAGTGTTTTTTCATCAATTTTGTCGCACATTAATTTTTTTTCCCGTTTCACCGTAGATTTTTGGGTAAAATGACTAATGTCATTACAAAGTAGAATTAGTGACGCAAAAATTAAGCCATTATATATAATTTTAGGTGAAAATTTTTAAGAGTTATGATTTTTTAAAGTTAAGGAGGAAAAATTGAAAATGAAAAAACGGAAAAAGCCCGGGTCCTTAAGGGGTTAAAGGGGTACTCCGGTGAAAAACTTATATTTTTTAAATCAACTGTCCAGAACAGCAGATGTTTGTTATGGGGATTTCCTTTTACTCTGACAGTTCCTAAAATGGACAGAGATGTCAGCAGAGAGCACTGTGGTCATGATGTCAGCAGACAGCTCTGGGTTTCAAACGGAAAATAATTTCCACTGTAGTATTCAGCAGCTAATAAGTACAGGAAGGATTGAGATTTTTTAATAGAAGTAATTTACATATCTGTTTAACTTTCTGGCACCAGTTGATTTAAAAAAAAAAAGTTTTTCACCGAAGTACCCCTTTAACCCCTTAAGGACAATGGACGTACTCCTACGCCCCCGTTTCAGAGTCCTTAAGGACCGAGGACGTAGGAGTACGTCCTGTCCTTTCCCGGCCCCCCGCCACTAGCCGGAGGGGAGCCGGTGCCCGATGCCTGCTGAAATCGTTCAGCAGGCATCGCGGCATATCGCCCAGGGGGGTCATTATGTCAGGGCGCCTGCTGCGGGTGTCACTCCCGCACCCGCTCCGCCCATCTTCCGGAGGACGTAAGCGGGTGCGGGACGTGCACCCCTGGTGCTGGGGACCCCGATCCCCGGAGTTAATGTTGGGATCGGGGCCCCAGGAGCGACGACGGCGGCGGCGGCGGGACTGACCTGTGCGGCGATCAAGCAGCAGCAGGAGGTGAGTGACAGCCTCCTGCTGTTGCTTAGCAACAGCTCCCAGCATGCAAAAAGGGCATGCTGGGAGCTGTAGTTATGCAACAGGAGGAGGCAGACCACCACAACTCCCAGCATGCACTTATGGGCATGCTGGGACTTATGGTTTAGCAACAGCTGGAGGCACATTCTTTCTATGGAAAAGTGTACCTTCAGCTGTTGTGTAACTACAACTTCCAGCTTGCACAAACAGCTTAAGTGCATGCTGGGAGTTGTAGTGGTGCATCTGCTGGTTGCATAACTACAACTCCCAGCATGCCAGTTGGCTGTCGGTGACTGCTGAGAGTTGTAGTTTTGCAACAGCTGAAGGCACACTGAGTTAAGTAGCAAACCAGTGTGTCTCCAGCTGTTGCATAACTACAATCCCCAGCATCCCCAGCCAAAGTAGTATGCCTCCCGCTGTTGCATAACTACAATACCCAGCATGCCCTTCCGCTGTCCGTACATGCTGGGGGTTGTAGCTTTTGCAACAGCTGAAGGCACACTGGTTGCAAAACACTGAGTTTGTTGCCAAACTCGGTGTTTCACAACCTGTGTGTCTCCAGCTGTTGCAAAACTACAACTCCCAGCATGCACTGATAGACCGTACATGCTGGGAGTTGTAGTTTTGCAACAGCTGGATGTTCCCCCCCCCCCCCCCAAATGTGAATGTACAGGGTACACTCACATGGGCGGAGGATTACAGTAAGTATCCGGCTGCAAGTTTGAGCTGCAGCAAATTTTCTGCTGCAGCTTAAGCTGCCAGCGAGAAACTACTGTGAACCCCCCGCCCATGTGACTGTACCCTAAAAACACTACACTACCACAAAATAAAATAAAAAGTAAAAAACACTACATATACACATACCCCTACACAGCCCCCCTCCCCTCCCCAATAAAAATGAAAAACGTCTGGTACGCCACCGTTTCCAAAACGGAGCCTCCAGCTGTTGCAAAACTACAACTCCCAGCATGCACTTATAGACCCTACATGCTGGGAGTTGTAGTTTTGCAACAGCTGGATGTCGTTTCCCCCCTCCCCCCCAATGTGAACGTACACTCACATGGGCGAAGGTTTACAGTAAGTATCCGGCTGCAAGTTTGAGCTGAGGCAAATTTTCTGCCGCTGCTCAAACTGCCAGCGAGAAACTACTGTGAACCCCCCGCCCGTGCGACTGTACCCTAAAAACACTACACTACACTAACACAAAATAAAATAAAAAGTAAAAAAACACTACATATACACATACCCCTACACAGCCCCCCTCCCCTCCCCAATAAAAATGAATAAAAACGTCTGGTACGCCACTGTTTCCAAAACGGAGCCTCCAGCTGTTGCAAAACAACTACTCCCAGTATTACCAGACAGCCACTGACTGTCCAGGCATGCTGGGACTTTTACAACAGCTGGAGGCACCCTGTTTGGGAATCACTGGCGTAGAATACCCCTATGTCCACCCCTATGCAAGTCCCTAATTCAGGCCTCAAATGCGCATGGCGCTCTCACTTTGGAGCCCTGTCGTATTTCAAGGCAACAGTTTAGGGTCACATATGGGGTATCGCCGTACTCGGGAGAGATTGTGTTACAAATTATGGGGGGTATTTTCTGCTATTACCCTTTTTAAAAATCTAAAATTTTTGGGAAACCAACATTTTAGGTAAAATTTTTTTTTTTTTTTTTACATATGCAAAAGTTGTGAATCACCTGTGGGGTATTAAGGTTCACATTACCCCTTGTTACGTTCCACGAGGGGTCTAGTTTCCAAAATGGTATACCATGTGTTTTTTTTTTTGCTGTTCTGGCACCATAGGGGCTTCCTAAATGCGGCATGCCCCCAGAGCAAAATTTGCTTTCAAAAAGCCAAATGTGACTCCTTCTCTTCTGAGACCTGTAGTACGCCAGCAGAGCACTTCTCACCCCCATATGGGGTGTTTTCTGAATCGGGAGAAATTGGGCTTCAAATTTTGGGGGGTATTTTCTGCTATTACCCTTTTTAAAAATGTAAAAATTTTGGGAAACCAAGCATTTTAGGTAAAAAAAAATTTTTTTTAACATATGCAAAAGTCGTGAAACACCTGTAGGGTATTAAGGTTCACTTTACCCCTTGTTACGTTCCCTGAGGGGTCTAGTTTCCAAAATGGTATGCCATGTGGTTTTTTTTTGCTGTCCTGGCACCATAGGGGCTTCCTAAAAGTGACATGCCCCCCAAAAACCATTTGACGCTCCTTCCCTTCTGAGCCCTCTACTGCGCCCGCCGAACAATTAACATAGACATATGAGGTATGTGCTTACTCGAGAGAAATTGGGTTTCAAATACAAGTAAAAATTTTCTCCTTTTTACCCCTTGCAAAAATTCAAAAATTGGGTCTACAAGAACATGCGAGTGTAAAAAATGAAGATTGTGAATTTTCTCCTTCACTTTTCTGCTATTCCTGTGAAACACCTAAAGGGTTAATACACTTATTGAATGTCCTTTTGAATACTTTGGGGGGTGTAGTTTTTATAATGGGGTCATTTATGGGGTATTTCTAATATGAAGACCCTTCAAATCCACTTCAAACCTGAACTGGTCCATGAAAAATAGCGAGTTTGAAAATTTTGTGAAAAATCGGAAAATTGCTGCTGAACTTTGAAGCCCTCTGGTGTCTTCCAAAAGTAAAAACTCATAAATTTTATGATGCAAACATAAAGTAGACATATTGTATATGTGAACCCAAAAATGTTTTATTTTGAATATCCATTTTCCTTACAAGCAGAGAGCTTCAAAGTTAGAAAAATGCTAAATTTTCATTTTTTTCATCAAATTTGGGGATTTTTCACCAAGAAAGGATGCAAGTTACCATAAAATTTTACCACTAAGTTAAAGTAGAATATGTCACGAAAAAACAATCTCGGAATCAGAATGATAACTAAAAGCATTCCAGAGTTATTAATGTTTAAAGTGACAGTGGTCAGAATTGCAAAAAACGCTCTGGTCCTTAAGGTGTAAAATGGCCTGGCCCTTAAGGGGTTAAAGGTGTTAAACGCAGCCTTGTTTTCGCCTAGAGGATGCAGTCAATTTTCGGGGTAAAGTTGCAAAGGAAAAGTTCTGTGAAATCAAAAGGCTTCTTTCATTTTTACAAAGGTCTCAGGAAATTGGGCAACGGGTCAACTTTTCCTCTGCGCAGGTTTTGATATGTCTTTCTGGGATAGAGCTCCCTGAACCTTTTTCATGCTGTCCACAGTTTAAGCAGTACAAAACAGATGACAGGTTCCAAAGGCTTTGGAAAAAAAATGTAAAAAGTAATGTGTACTTATGATGCAAAAAAAATTCCACAGGCATTTATTAAAAAAAGTAATCTTCATTTTGCTTCTACAGTCTTTACAGTTACTGCATAAGCTGTGTATTGTGCCTGTACACAGCCTGGATGATTCACCCTTGCAGACTGCCTTGTATCTGCTCTCCTCTCTGTCTCCCTACTCCTCATGCATATTTGACAAAATCTTAAACTTTAAAAGGGGTACTCTGCTGCTCAGCATTTGGAACAAACTGTTCCGAATGCTGCAGCCAGCACTGGGCGCTCGTGGCGTCATAGCCCAGCCCCCTCGTGACTTCACACTCCGCCCCCTCAATGCAAGTCTATGGGAGGGGGCGTCATGCCTCCTCCCATAGACTTGCATTGAGGGGGCGGGGCTATGAAATCACGAGCTCCCAGCGCCGGCTCCAGCGTTTGGAACAGTTTGTTCCAAACGCTGAGCAGCGGAGTACCCCTTTAATGCACAACTGCATGTGCCAGGTGTCTGTCTTCAAAAAATATATGACTATAGGAATGAGTTATTATTATTTAATAATTCAGTTTAGTGTGAAAGAAATAGTCAAAAGTATAAAAATTTTGAAGTGGAATACAGCCCCTCCCCCTTCAAATCATAAATTTTAATTGATTACAATTGTTTAACACCATTAAGAGATCTGCACCTCAGGTTTTTTAAGTTTCAGTTCTCCATGTTTCATATTGGCTTCTCCAATTTCTTCGACGGTCTGAGGGCGGCTAGACAATATCTCCATCCCATCGGACACAAAGGTGTCAATGTCATGTAGGTGAGCTGAGGAGAGATGTACATGGAGAATGATTTGTTCGCTAATACCTTCAATTAACGTATTTATCAGCGTATAAGAAGCACTGCGGTATAACACACACCATCATTTTAACAAGAGAATTTGAGTACAAAAATATATAAATGACTTAGAAGCTCTGAACTTAAAAGAGGTTATGCAGGATTAGAAAAACATAGCGAACTACTTCCAAAAACAGCACCATACCTGTCCCCAGGTTGTGTGTGGTAATACAATTTGTCTCCATTGACTTAAATGGAACTGAGCTGCAATACCACACACAACCTGGGGACAGACATTGCACTGTTTCTGGAAGAAATCAGCTCAGTTTTTCTAGAAAAAAAAGAGATTTTTTAACTTACCGTAAAATCTCTTTCTCGAAGGATCCATTGGGGGACACAGACTGTGGGTGTATCTTGCTGTCTCTAGGAAGTGTGACACTATGGTAATAAAAAAGTCAGCTCCTCCCAGCAGGATATACCCGCCTTCAGGCTCTGAGCTAGTCAGTTTAAGTTCCAGAGCAATAGGAGGAGACCAATAGGTCAAGGAAAAACCCAAAACTGTCCGAGAACCAAAAGGAAAAACATAACTGAACACACCCTCGGACAGAGAACCAACGGGAAAAACCCAAACAAAGGGCGGGAGCTGTGTCCCCCAATGGATCCTTCGAGAAAGAGATTTTACGGTAAGTGTTAAAAAATCTCCTTTTCTCTATCAGCTCCATTGGGGGACACAGACCGTGGGACGTACCAAAGCCGTCCCTTGGGTAGGCAGATGAGTAATCAGGCAGACGGACGATCCACTGCCGCCTGCAACACTTTACGCCCCCAGACTAGCATCAGCCGATGCGAAAGTATGAACTCAGTAAAACCTCGAGAAGGTGTGCAAAGACGACCAGGTAGCCGCCTTGCAAATCTGCGAGGCCGAGGCTCTATTCTGGAGAGCCCAGGATGCCCCGACAGAATGAGTGGAATGAGCCAAAACCCTGAAAGGAGGAATCTTCCCCTTGCAGCGATAGGCTTCCGAAATGGCGGACCGAATCCACCTAGAAATGGTGGCCTTGGAAGCAGGTTGTCCCTTGCGACGACCTTCCGTAAGGACAAAAAAGGAATCACACTGACGAAACGAAGACGTGATGGAGAGATAAGCCCACAGCCCGGACTACATCCAGCTTGTGTAGTAAGCGCTCCTTAGGATGAGAGAGAGCAGGACAAAAGGACGGGAGGACAATGTCCTCATTGAGATGAAAGGCCGAGACCACCTTGGGCAAAAAGGAAGGATCTGGCCGGAAAACAATCTTGTCCTGATGGATCACCAGAAACGGAGAACGGCAGGAAAGAGCTGCCAATTCAGACACCCTCCGGATGGAGGCGATAGCCACAAGAAATGCCACTTTCCAAGAAAGGAGGCGGAGAGACACCTCTGTAAGGGGCTCAAAGGATGCCCCCTGGAGGGCACTCAGAACCAAATTTAAGTCCCAAGGGGGAGAAGGAGACCGATAAGGAGGAACAGCGTGCGCCACTCCTTGCAGGAAAGTCCAGACATGAGAATCAGAAGCCAGGGGCCATTGGAAAAGAACAGCAAAGGCCGAAACCTGACCTTTAAGGGAACTGAGACAATCCCAGTTCCAGCCCCGACTGTAAAAAAAAAAAAAGGAGAGAAGACAGGGAACTGAGAAGGTCACCGGGGAGAAGTCCTGAGCTTCACACCAACGAAAATAAGACCGCCAAGTACAGTGGTAAATTCTTGCGGAGGAGGGCTTACAAGCCTTGAGCATGGTGTGAATGACTTGTGAGGAGAACCCACAGGCACCCAAAACCGCGGTCTCAACCGCCATGCCGTCAAATGCAGCGACTGTAAATTGGGGTGGCAAAGAGGACCCTGAGAGAGTAGATCCGGGTGGAGCGGAAGGCGCAGAGGAGCGTCGTCCAGGAGCCTGACTACGTCGGCGTACCACGACCTTCGGGGCCAATCTGGAGCTACCAGAATGGCGGGAACGACCTCTGCCTTGAGCTTCCTCAGCACCCTGGGAAGGAGCAGAAGAGGAGGGAACAGATAAGGCAGGGCGAACCCCTTCCAAGGAATCACTAGGGCGTCCACGGCCAAGGCCTGAGGGTCCCGGGACTTGGACACAAACGGAAGAATTTTCTGATTGTGCCGGGACGCGAAGAGGTCCATGTCCGGAACGCCCCAGAGGTCGCAGAGCTGCGTGAAGTCCACCGGATGAAGAGACCACTCGCCGGGGTCGGGAGAGGACCGACTGAGGAAGTCCGCTTCCCAATTGAGCACTCCTGGAATGTGGATCGCCGAGATTGGCGGAACCTGGCTCTCCGCCCAGGAAATAATTTTGGTCACCTCGGCCATGGCTGCCGAGCTGCGGGTGCCGCCCTGTCGATTTATGTACGCCACGGCCGTGGTGGTCTAACTGAACGCGGACAGGACGGGACTGAAGACGGGGCTCCCAATGAAGAAGACAAAGAAGAATTGCCCGTAATTCCAATATGTTTATCGGAAGGAGGGTCTCCTGGGGAGACCAGAGACCCTGAACCGTCCAATCCCTGAACACACCGCCCCAGCCGGACAGGCTGGCATCCGTCGTAATCACCTGCCAATGAAGGGGAAGGAAGGACCGCCCCTGGATAAGAAGGGGCAAGCGGAGCCACCAGAGCAGAGACTGACAGACCCTGGGAGGGAGAATAATCCGACGATCGAGGGACAGAGGCGACCTGTTCCATCGAGAGAGAATCGCCAGTTGGAGAGGGCGGTAATGGAACTGAGCAAAGGGCACGGCCTCCATAGCTGCCACCATCCGACCCAGGACTTCCATACAAATGCGGATAGAGACTGATACATGAGTCCGCAGGGAGCGGACCCCCTCCCGGAGCGCCAGACGTTTGTCCGGCGGAAGATAAATTGGGGCAGAGGCCGTGTCGAATCGAAACCCCAGAAAGGTTAGAGACTGGATAGGCTGGAGGACTGACTTGTCCAGATTGACCAGCAAGCCGAAACGAGTCAGAGTGTGGAGAGTGAGGTCCAGATTCTACCGAGTCTGGGCTCTGGTTGGAGCCTTGATGAGAAGGTCGTCTAGATAGGGTATCACCGAGATACCTCTCGACCGTAACAGGCCCATCACTGGCGCAAGGACCTTCATAAAGACCCGAGGAGCCGTGGCTAGACCGAAGGGGAGAGCTACAAATTGAAAGTGCCCCTCCGGAACCGCAAAGCGGAGGTACCGATGATGGCCAGGAAATATTGGCACATGGAGGTAGGCATCTTTGATGTCCACTGAGGAGAGGAACTCCCTGTTCCAGGGACGCCACCAACGAGCGGAGAGATTCCATCCGGAAGTGGCGGATGAGAAGATGACGGTTGAGACGCTTGAGGTCTAGGATTGGTCGTACAGAACCGTCCTTCTTGGGGACCACAAAGAGATTTGAATAGAAACCCCGAAAACGTTCCTCTAGGGGGATGGAAACAATCACCCCCTGGAGAAGCAGGGACTGGAGAGCAGCACAAAATTGCTTCACCGGGGGAGGAGACCAGGGGGCCCGGGATCGAAAAAAGCAATCCCTCGGGAGGGAGGCAAATTCAATTCGGTAACCGTTGGACACCACGTCCCTGACCCAAGAGTCCTCAATGTGTGAGGTCCAGATGTCTAGGAAAAACAAAAGACGACCTCCCACCCGCAAGGAAACCGCGGGTGGAGGCCTTACTTCATGCAGAAGTGGCTTTGCGGTTGCCCGATTTGGGCACAAAACGGCCAGAGCGGTTGGAGTCCGACTTCCAAGACAGGCGTGCCCGGAACGAGGGAGCCTTCTTGTCCCTCGAGGGCGCCTGCCCGGACCCTTTGTGTGAGCCAGAGGTCCGAAAGGACCGAAAGGAAAGAGACTTCCTTTGGGAAGTAGGGCGAGCCTTATTTTGAGGTAACAAGGAACTCTTACCTCCGATTGCCTCGGAGATAATCTCATCAAGACGTTTGCCAAAAAGACGGCCACCCGTAAAAGGGAAGCTCAGTGAGAGACCTTTTGGAAGCGGCATCCGCATTCCAGGCTTTAAGCCACATAGAGCGGCGGAGGGCTGCTAAGTGACCCACAGAAAAGGCAGGACAACGGGCTGCCTGCATGGAAGCTGCGCACAGAAAGTCCCCAGCCTTAGCGCAACGGAGAGCCAGTGCAGATAGATCCTCTGGGGGGGATCCCACTAAAAATATCCTGATGGAGCTGTTGACACCACTCCGACAGGGCCTTGGACACCCACATCGAGGCGAAGATGGGAAGAGGAGAAGAGCCAGCTGCTTCAGTAGCGAACTTCGCTAAAGATTCTACCTTTTTGTCCGCGGGATCCTTGAAGGCAGCAGCATCTGCCAGAGGCAGCGTAGTCGCCTTTGAGATCCGGGAGATTGGTGGGTCCACAGAGGGAGGGGAAGCCACCTTAGCGACAAAGTCTTTGTCAAATGGATAACGTTCTTGAATTGTCTTGACTCCCGGGAATCTCTTGTCCGGATTCCAGAATGTCCTCAAAGTCAGCGTGAGAGCTCAACCTTTGAGGTGCTGGCTTAGTACGATGAAAGGATACTCCCGGATTGACATCCGAAGATCCTGGGTCCTCCAAGTGAAAGGTGTCTCTTATGGCTGTCACCAATGAGTTCACCATAGCAATTGAGTCCGAGCAGTCCTCTGGGTCAGATGCCGGTTCGGAAGCCGCGTCCACTAGATTACCAGGGGAATGTGAATGAGTAGAGGCAGTCCTGGAGGGGGGCGATCCAGACCGGATACGCGGCTCTGGCGTGGCAGAGCGGCGACTCCGAGAACATCCTCTGGAGGAGCGACATTTGTGCCCAGATGATACGGGAGGACCGGACCCGCGAGGGGAACGCCCATGTCTATCCGAAGACTCAATGGAAGAGTCAGACGAGGCACCCCTAGCACGCTTGTGAGAGCGTGTAGTATGAGGAGAGGAAGAGCGGGCCCTCTCAAAGGTCCTGCGCAGGGATCACCCCTTCAAAGCGGACACCATTTCGCGGGAGGCCTCAGCCACCAAACGGGAGACCTGGGTCAAGTCAGCCATAAACTGGGTCAGGGAAGAAACCCAGGCTGGAGGAGCGGCTGAACCCACCGGGACCGAAGGGGCATCAGGGGGCACCAGGGGGTCTGAGGGAGCAGAGGAGTAGGCAGAGCAAGCGGGCTCAGCGGAGCCAGGCATCTTGGTATTACAGTGCTTACAGGTATAGTAAGTCACTAATTTCCCAGGTTTCTGTTTAGAGGGATGAACAGCCCTGGGTACGGACATAGTGGGGTAAAAAAGAGAAGACAGGCACTTTCTCACCGAGATTTGTGTCCCCTGTGAGCTTCAGTGAGGAGAACTTGCTCCGTGCAGCCAGCTAGACTGAAAAGGCCAGCCAATAGGGAGGGAGGGGCGTGCCTGAAGCAAGGCACGTAGTAACTGACCCCTACACACAGAAAATCGCACCCACGGCGCTGATTGGGCGCTGCTTCGCGCCTCTGAGAGCTCCCCCGCCCAATGGGCGGAGCTACAGCCGCCGAGGAAGAACTGTCATGGCGCTCGCTCCTTGTCCCGAGCACACCTGCCTATTGCTGTATATGTGCTCGGGGGAACGGAGCGGGCGGCCAGAGCACCGGCAGAGGCTGCTGGCGAAGTGAAAGTAAAAGGAAGCCGGCGCTGAAGCGCCCGGCTCATAACAGCACCGCGGCTGCAGCCGCGTATAAGGCGCTGTAAGATATGACATAAGCCGGCGCTGAGAGCGCTCGAGCCGAAGAAGCGCCGCAGCTGACAGCCGCATATAAGGCGCTGAGTAGTGGCCAAAACACACACAATAAAAGATTTTCATATAACATGCCCGAAAAACAAATGTGCCTTATAAAAACATGCCCCCTTAGGTGTAATTGCTCCCCCAGCATAGTGCAGCCCTGTTAAACAAGCCCCAAAAACTGAGGGTGGGCCAAAACAGGGGGTCTCCAGAGGTTGAAAGGCTGTACCTGTGGAAAAAGTACTTACCTCAGTCAGAAGAACTTACCTAATGGAGTCTTCAGTGATGTCTTCAGTCAGCTTATCGTCCCTGCATCACGCCTGGCTGCTATGCGTGAGCGAGGCGAGCAGAGACATAGGGGGACCCGGACCCATGAGGTACCACCCAGGCGCTGACCGTTGGCAAGAGGGGGTTAACAGCGCATATACGCAATGTCTGTGCCCCCTTACTCGCAATGGGGAAACAGTGAACCGCAGTTCCTGAGTCCCCACCTGAAAACAGAAAGAAAAAGGAATAAAAAACTAACACATCCCTATATTAGGAAAACAAAAAACAGAAGACCTGGTCTGGGCAACCCAGACCAGTCCACCTCCTTCAGACACTAAGCTTAAACTGACCAGCTCAGAGCCTGAAGGCGAGTATATCCTGCTGGGAGGAGCTGACTTTTTTTATTACCATAGTGTCACACCTCCTAGAGACAGCAAGATACACCCACAGTCTGTGTCCCCCAATGGAGCCGATAGAGAAATACTGTTTTTCTAACCCCTTTAAATCATTCCAACCCATTTGTCACATCATTCCCCCTCCTCCTCAGTCTGACTCCTCCTGTGCCACAACATTCTTCCCCTTTATCAGCCCCTGTGCCACATGATTACCTCCCCCCCGCGCTGTTGCCCGACTGTGCCACATAATTTCACCCCTCTGATCCACCCTGTGCCCTTGTGCCACCTCATTCTCTTCCCCTCTGATGCCCCATGTGCCACATCTTTCCCCCATCCATCTGCTCCTTCCTATGCCACATTTCCCCCCCCCTCCACCTGTATGCTCCCCTGTGCCACATGTTCCCCCTCACCCATACCTGGTCTCTTCACCCAGCCATCAGCTCTTACCCCATCCATCAGGTCAAGCCTCCTCATATAGCACGGAGTCCTCAGAACTGCTGCCGCTACTTTTTGTCCCTGTCTTGGCCAGAATCTGTCATGCCTCAGTCCTGGTGGGACGCTTCTCGATAGACAGCCTCCAGGAAGTGCTGACTGCGCAATTAACAAAAGCCTGGCAAATCAAGTGCCAGGCTTCCTCTTGGCAATGGTCAGATCTGTCTGACGGGTGAGGGCTGTTGGCACATTACCTTTAACGTCCAGGGCTGACAACCAGGGAGCCAGCACAAAATTCTCACCATGGCGATCTAGGATTTGTCTAGCCCTGCCCCATGCTAGTTTTAGTTGAACAGTTCTTTAACTGAAGCTAAGCCCCATTTCTTCATTCTGCAGATCAATGAGGGCCCCAGGCGTGGGACCCCAATTAATCAAAATGAAAGTCTTTTGCCATTGTTTATTTTGGAATAAATAAAGTAGTGTTTCCTAAACAGCTTCAGCTGTTGCAAAACTACAACTCCCAGCATGCCCGGACAGCGGAAGGCCCACTGGATGCAAAACACTGGAATAAAGAAAACTTTGGACTTTAAAACCTATAAAGCCTTACTCAAAATACAATATGTAAAAGATACATTTTCCTTCTTTAGTTCCTTAATTTACCTTGGATAGATTTCTTCAGGGATATCAGCAACGAATCAAAGAGCTTCTGAATGAGATCATCAATAACCGCTTTGACCGGACTGCAGTTAATGGTCAAACAGTCGATCTTTATAACACTACATAACAATAAGAAGAATGCAAAATAACATTATATATGCTCATGCTTTTGTAGCCCTATTGTACAATAGCAAGAAAGACCATTATCATTTCTGATACAAAGAGATATAAGAGATATAACATTCTCCAGCATTCCCCGATTCAGCTTACGAAAGGAGATTGCACTGGCAAATTGTACTTTGGAAAGTGTAATCTATACATCCAACATGTGATCGACTGCAGGAGAAACTACAAGTCCTGCTGCATTACAGGAGAATATTTAACCTGTGAGAGGTGTGTCTGTCAGCAATGTATAGACTGTTTCCAACGGCAAACAGCAGAATTGTGAATGCAGCTCTGGGCTACAGATGTAGGCTGTAAGGCTCTGTTCACACGGGAGACATTGAGATTTTGTCAGGCTCTGCGATATTTCTAGTGCAGTCTGTAGAGCTATTCTTGTTTCTAAATATAACAGAAACCTAATGGACACCTGAGGACCCCATTATAACTTAAACCAGACATAAGATAGATAGATAGGAGATAGATAGGAGATAGATAGATAGGAGATAGATATGAGAGAGATATGAGAGAGATATGAGAGAGATAGATAGATATGAGATAGATAGATATGAGAGAGATAGATGAGATATATAGATATGAGATAGATAGATAGATAGATAGTAGAAAGAAACGGGCAGCACTACAGTGTGCAGGATGGTGCTCACTGGTTGACTCGGTCCCAAGTCCCAGGTAAATATCAAAGGAAGGCAGCGACACTCGCGGAATGCAGGTGAATAGTGTGTGGCTTTATTCACAAAGCATCAAAAATAGCGACGTTTCAGCCTTCTCACGTGCTTGACAAAGGCCTTGTGAGAAGGCTGAAACGTCGCTATTTTTGATGCTTTGTGAATAAAGCCACACACTATTCACCTGCATTCCGTGAGTGCCGCTGCCTTCATTTGATAGATAGATAGATAGATATGAGCTAGATAGATATGAGATAGATACGAGGTAGATGATAGATAGATATGAGAGATAGATAGATATAGTTAGATTTGAGATAGATGGATAGATAGATATGATAGATATAAGATAGATAGATAGATAGATAGATAGATAGATAGATAGATATGAGATAGATAGATAGATAGATCTATTTATCTCTCATATCTATCTCATATCTATCTATCCATCCAACCATCTTTGCAGTCATGGAAAAGTAAAGCAATGATTAATATGAACAGAATGCAACTTATGATCAGTACTAGATAAATAATGTAATGTTCTATGGCCCCAACATTAGTTTTTTTTTTTCTTTTTTTCTTGATGCAGGACACAAGTATTACTGCTCTTATATCGTGTGGGGCCCAAGTGGTCAGACCCCCGTAATCAGCTACTTGTGGATAGGGGATAAGTTATTTTTCGCTCGCTGGAGTACTCCCTTAAAGGGGTACTCTGGTGAAAAACTTTTTTTTTTCCTTTAATAAACTGGTGCCAGAAAGTTAAACAGATTTGTAAATTACTTCTATTAAAAAATCTTAATCCTTCCTGTACTTATTAGATGAATACTACAGTGGAAATCATTTTGCTTTTGAAAGACAGAGCTCTCTGCTGACATCACAAGCACAGTTCTCTCTGCTGACATCTCTGTCCATTTTAAGAACTGCCCAGAGTAAAAGGAAATCCCCATAGCAAACATATGCTGTTCTGGACAGTTCCTAAAATGGATAGAGATGTCAGCAGAGAGCACTGTGCTCATGATGTCAGCAGACAGCTCTGTGTTTCAAAGAGAAAAGAATTTCTGCTGTAGTATTCAACAGCATGGTTAATGGAGGAGTCTGTAAGTATGTAGCTGTTTGTATTGCTGTGATCAACATTACTACGGCTCTATTATTGCCATAGCAGGTGAGAAGGAGAGTAGAAGTCTAACGTGCATACGCAATATTGGGTTTTTCTTGATGTAGCTATATAGTGTTAATAGGAGTGGATGAGTCTTTCATACCAGTGGAATTATTTGGTGCTACTCTTTGTTAGCATGGAGGCATATTTGTAGTCCTAGGAGTGTGGTGATTCTGTTGTAATAGTAAGGCTGTGTTCACATGCTTTGGCCGATTAGCAATATTGAAGCTAATAATCGCATGCCTTTTTTCCGCGAATGACTGCAATGGCTGTAAAAGATAGAACATTTTACAGCAATCAGCATCTTTGCTGTAAACCACGCTATTCATAATGCGATTGTGGTCATCTGCGGCAAAAGCGCATGTGCTAATTAGCTATGGTACCATTAATTAACAGCAGCGTGTGAACACGGCCTAAGGGACCTACTAGATGGCTCAAGCAAGTCTGTAAATGAGCACTGATCTTTGTGAGGGTGTTACAGAGCCATCCCAAGGCTCAAACTATTCTGCGCACGAATGAACGTTGGATCAGGAAATTACACACGGAGATGTGCACCAAGGGACAATGATTTTTCAGCCCATCAAAACAACCCGATCAACCAATGAACAAGCGTTTGCTTAACCCAATTACACAGGCTGATATCGACCAGTTTGGCTCATAATTTCCCCATGTGATGAGGCCTTTACCCTCAAGTGTCATTTATTGCTCCCAAGTGTTTTTAGGTATTTTATTTTTTGTTCAATCCTAGGTATGTATACCCCTACACCACTGTTTCCCAACCAGGGTGCTTCCAGCTGTTGCAAAACAGACATTCTAATATGCATGTAGTGCAGTGTTTTCCAACTACTGTACCTCCAGCAGGTGCAAAACTACAACTTCCTGCATGCCTGGACAGCCAAAGGCATGCAGGAGGGGTTTTTCAAATTTTTTTTACTTTTATTTTTTTACTTTTATTTTTACACTTTAATAGTCCCCATAGGGGACTATTTATAGCAATCATTCGATTGCTAATACTGTTCAGTGCTATGTATAGGACATAGCACTGATCAGTGTTATCGGTCATCTTCTGGTCTGCTCTGCTCGATCGAAGACCAGAGCAGAAGACCCGTGGAAGGCAGTGGAGGCAGGTGAGGGGACCGCCGGCCACCATACTGGATGATCGGATCGCTGCGGCAGCGATGCGGGCGATCCGATCATCCATTCAAAGTACCAAGATGCTGCAGATGCCGTGATCTTTATTGATCACGGCATGTGAGGGGTTAATGGCGGACATCCGTGCGATGGCGGATGTCTGCCATTATGGGCGGTCCCTGGCTGCTATCAGCAGCCGGCGCATGACGAGAGCATCGCTCCGATGCTCGCAGTTATGCATAGGACGTAAATGTACGTCCTGGTGCGTTAAGTACCAGCTCACCAGGAAGTACATTTACATCCTGCATCTTAAGAGGTTAAAGAGCAGTCCAAGATTAGAAAAACATGGCTACTTTCTTCCAGAAACATATACCATTCCTATTTGTATTTTGAGTTTAGCATTAAAGTTTAGCTCATTTCAAGTAAAACAGGGATGATCTGCAGTACCACACGCTACCTGTGGACAGCTAAGACGCTGTTTCTGGAATAAAGTAGCCATGGTTTCCTAATTCCATACAAGCCCTTTAAATACCCTACTAGCCATTACTGCCAGGTAATCAGCAAGAACATACCTCGGTAGACGCTCCACTTCTTTACCCCGGACTTTGAGTGCCTTAAAGTTTTTCTCCCAATCATGTACATCATGTAAGTGTTTCTCAATCAGGGCATCCACATCTACTTGACCAAGCACTACCCACTCCTGCAGAGAAATAAAAAAAGGAACGGATCCAGAAAATACACATATGCATGTGAAGTAGGATATAACAAAAAAAACGTAAGGGTCTTTAAAGGGGTACTCCCGAGGAATTTTTTTTTTTAAATAAACTGGTGCCAGAAAGTAAAACAGATTTGTAAATGACTTTTATTAAAAAATCGTAATCCTGGTTTGTTTTTCGTTTATTGAAAAATAAAAACCTTAAATAACATTTTTTTTTTTTTAAATAATCGTAATCCTTCCAGTACTTAATAGCGGCTGTATACTACAGAGAAAATGCTTTTCTTTTTGGATTTATCTTCTGCTGACCTCTGCTCTCCATTTTAGGGACTGTCCAGAGCAGCATATGTTTGCTATAGGGATTTTCTCCTGCTCTGGAAAGTTCCTAAAATGGACAGCAGAGGTCAGCAGAAAGCACTGTGGCGGTGACAGAAGAGAAATCCAAAAAGAAAAGTATTTCCTCTGTAGTATACAGCCCCTAAAAAGTACTGGAAGGATTAAGATTTTTTTTAATAAAAGTAATTTACAAATCTGTTTAACTTTCTGGCACCAGTTGATCTAAAAAAAAATTTTTTTTCAAAATAAAAAGTTTTCCACGGGAGTAACCCTTTAATATCAACTCAAGGTAACACAAAGTCCAAACCACAAACGATTGCTACATCATTGCAAAAAATATGATGTAAAATATAAATAGCCAGCAATGCGGTTAAAATGCTGATCCATGGACTGTGTTATTTTACAGCCTTAAATAACAGATAAAGCCCATTGAAATGCAGAGTGCACCTTAAATCGATCCATGACAGCAGATAACCTTCTGAACAAATCTTCTGCTTTACTGAACACCGTGATGAAGCCATTTGCATTCCTCTCAGGCATCACAGAAAATATTGGCTCTGCACCCGGCTCGCTCAGTCCCCTGAACTGGTGGGGAATAGAAATGAACCTCTTCATATCCCGGTAATACTTGGCACGAATTTCCTCATAAGGAGGTTTAAACTGTAACCTTCCTTGCCTGTAAGAGATTACCGTGGATAAATAAAATATTCTGGTTATCCTATAAAGCACCCTATTTCCAACACTGAAAAGGTCTCCTACTTAAAGGTTAGATCGATGCTGATTTCAGGAAGATTTTCATTGAGAGCCTCCAGGCCCATCTGATACTGATGTTCAAGAGCCTTATATAGCTGATGATCCCAGTGCTGGCGCCAAGCCTTCATGTCACTCGACCGCATTCCCTAAAATACAAAATAAATAACCCCATGAATCAGTGCTAAAAGTCCTATATAAGCAAAGGATGTGAAATCCTCCAGATCAGTGTCTCCCAACCACGGTGCCTCCAGCTGTTGCAAAACTACAACTCCCAGCATGCCCGGACAGCCAACGGCTGTCCGGGCATGCTGGGAGTTGTAGTTTTGCAACAGCTGGAGGCACTGCTCCAGATGTTAAAGCATAAAAATTATACATTTTTATAATGATTATCATGCATTTATTTTCAATAGTGGCTCCCTTTTAGCTCAGCTCTATTCAAGTGAATGAGGCTGCCGGGTGCAGTTCCCCCGAAAATCCAGAGGGCCGGTACCATCATTGTAAAGAGAGTCAGCACTGCGACCCATTCTTTTTCAGGATCAGTAGTGGTCTGCCCCCCATTACCACAGTTTTCTTGTACACATGCAGGCACAGATGGCAATAGGGATGTCTCGATACCAATTTTTTTTTTTAAGACCGAGTACAAGTACCGATACTTTCATTCTAGTACTCGCCAATACAAAGTATGGGTAGTTTAAATTTTATTTTAAAGGGAATGTGACACCAGGGGTGACCCGGTTTCTGGCGCTGCTTACCGTGCTGATATGTGGGGGGTTCTTTGTTGTGTACAATGGAGGCCGCTGCTGTAGTATGAGCCAAGATTTCTCTCTTCTCCATTGGGCAGAACAAAGAATTAGTATTGGTGGCGAGACCTATGACCACATGATGAGCAGCGGTAGAAACCGGGTCACCTGTACTATCTACATATAAATTCAGGTTAGTGCAGGCGACTCTGCTGTAAGATTGCCTTTAATAGTAGGTAGTATCCCCTTGCAGACATTAGTAGCAGCCCCCCTGTAGAACGCAGACCCCCCCCCCCCCCTTGTAGGCAGCAACCCCCCCCCGCCTTGTAGACAGCAGCCCCACCCCCCTTGTAGACAGCAGCCCCCCCCCCTTGTAGACAGCAGCCCCTCCCCCCATTGTAGACAGCAGCCCCTTCGCCCCTTGTAGACAGCAGCCCCTCCCCCCCTGTAGACAGCAGCCCCCTTGTAGACAGCAGCCCCCCCTTGTAGACAGCAGCCCCCCCCCCCCTGTAGACAGCAGCCCCCCCTTGTAGACAGCAGGCCCCCCCTTGTAGACAGCAGGCCCCCGCCCCCTTGTAGACAGCAGGCCCCCCTGTAGACAGCAGCCCCCCCCCCTTGTAGACAGAAGCCCCCCCCCCCTTGTAGACAGAAGCCCCCCCCCCCGTAGACAGCAGCCGCCCGCCCCCCCCCCCCCCTTGATGACAGCAGGCCCCCCTGTAGACATTAGTAGCAGCCCCCCTGTAGACCGCAGCCCCCCTTGTAAACAGCAGGCGCACCTGTAGACCGCAGCCCCCCTGCAGACGTTAGTAGCAGCCCTCCTGTAGACCGCAGCCCCCCTGCAGACGTTAGTAGCAGGCCCCACCCTTGTTGACAGCTCACCTGCGGCTGTCCTCTGACAGGTGCTGCTGCTCTGCTGCCTAGTTCCCCCGTCCGTATCATAGCGTCCTATGGAGGAGCATGTGACATACAGGTCACTCTGCTTCCTCCGTAGCGTTACGCTGGGCGCAGTGGAGGAGGTGGAGTGACGTGTGTGTCACATGTTCTTCCATGGAACGCCATGATGCAGACGGGAGGACGGGGCAGAAGGTATTGGATTTGGTATCGGGGACACTGAACGAGTTCCCGATACCATGGAAATGGCTAGTATCGGCTCAGATACCGATACTAGTAACGGTATCGGGACATTCCTAGATGGCAACTTTATTACACACCCCTTTCTCTGCCTGGACTATTTTCAGGCCATTAGCAGAAGGAAATTTGGTGCCATGGCGCCCATAACATGTCTGCAATTGACGGCCGGCCACTGTTGTCTTTATTTGCAGCAATGTTGTGAACAACAAACCTGGTGTGAAGAGGAACCATATCATCATTAGTGACAAATCCAGGTTTAGCATCAGTCAACAGGCAGGTTAGAGTACAGAGGCCTAGTGGTGAGCGCTTCAATCCTGCCATTGTTATGGAGCAACACACTGCCCCAACTGCTTGTGTGACGATTTGGGGAGCCATCGCATGCAACAGTCCGTCACCGATAATAGTAATATCCCACGGTCACAGGTGTTGAATCTCATTGCAGGGATGGAAAACTGGCATTTTTTCGGCAGCATAATGCACAGAAATTACAGCCCTAGCTGCAACATCGGAGAGCAAATGTGCTGCAGGATGCCATACGGAGCCTGGATTCCTTCATGCCAACTGTATCTCAACTTGTATCCAGGCTAGAGGTGCCCAGCAGGGTACTAGAGCTTCATTTCAATTGGACAATTTGGCTCAATAAACTTATCCTTTCACTACAAGATTGTGAGCACTTCCATATATCATTATTGCATTCTCAAACAGAAAGTTTTATTCAATTCAACCACTTTTTGGTGCATTATTTTTTTTTTGTCAATGAGTAAGGAATGAGAACTACCTGATATTCAAGATTGGAAAACACACTGCGCATATCCAAAAGTCCATCTTTCCATCGTTGTTGTTGACGAAGCAAATCAACGCTCATGAGAGCAACAACCTGCAAAAAGCAGACATCTGATAAAATGCATGTAGGAATATTTATTTATACTTTGCGCACTGTGCTACTCGGAAAGTAAAAAAAATTCCTTTATTGGGAGGCATTTTAACATTGCAATACAATTTTTTAGTCTAAAGTTATAGGTGGAATACTGTCCCCTGACATTCATCATTTTAGATTTAGTATTTTACTGTAAGTGAAAGCTTGGGATCTAGTGATTACTAGGCAGTGATCCGTGTGACACCACACACAAAAGCTTGTTGGTGTATGAGGCTTGTCAGTAAAAGAAAAAAGGAAGGGACCACTGTGATACAGAAGTGGCCAAAATCATAGAAAGACAAAAAGCAAGCATTTAGTAATTATAAAAAAAAACTGAGCATTGAAGATTGGGAAATCTATACGGTTAGGCAGAAAGAGGCCAGGCATGTTTTAAGAGCTTCTAAAGCACAGGGAGAAGAGAAGCTAACCCAGTCGGTGAAAAAAAGAGAATAAGACTGCCTCAATGAATATTTCTGTTCAGTTTTTACAGAAGAAAATGAAGGAAAAGGACCTCGGGGAGGAAGACTAATAAATCTTTTGATGCATGTGTCTTTACAGAGGAAAAGGCTCTAAAGTATAAAGTATAGACGAATAAGCCACAGGGGCCTGATGGGATACAACCTAGATTGTTAAAAGAGCAGTGTACTAGCAAAACCCTTAGCAGAGTTATTTAGCCAATCACTGCTAACAAGAGTAATCTCATAAGATTGGCAATTAGCAAATGTTGTGTCTATTCACAAAAAAAAAAAAAGATAGTAGGGTGGAATCAGGCAACAAAAGGCCAGTAAGTCTGACATCAATAGTGGGGAAATTAATGGAAACCCTACTAAAGTATAGGATTGTGGAACATCTAAAATCCCATGGATTGCAAGATGAAAAGCAACATGGGTTTATTTCAGGGAGATCATGTCAAACAAATCTTATTGATTTTTCTTATTTTGATTGGGCAACTGAAATAAAAGATCAAGGAGGGGCAGTAGACATTGCATATTTAGATTTTAGTAAGACTTAGGACACTGTCCAACATAGAAGAATTATCAATAAACTGCAGTCATTGAGCTTGGCCTCCCATATTGTTGAGTGGATTAGGAAGTGGCTGAGTGACAGACAACAGAGGGTTGTAGTTACCAGTGCAGTATCTCAGGGTCTGTACAAGGACCCATTCTGTGTAATATCATTATTAGTGATATTACAGAAGGTCTCCATGGTATGGTATTGGCCTTTTTGCTGATGACACAAAGATTTGTAACAGGGTTGATGTTCCAGGTGGGATACGCCAAAGAAATCTGGACACTCACATTTAATGTGGATAAGTGCAAAACAAGGCACCTGGGGCATAAAAACCCAAAGTCAGAATATAGAATATGCCATACAGTCCTAACCTTAATATCTGAGGAAAGGGATTCAGGGGTCATTATTTTCGAAGACTTAAAAACTTTAATACCGAACCAAGGACATTCCTAACACCCGCATATGCTCTTCTTAAACTAGCACTCTGGAGAACTGAATATACATTGGAGTTCAGCACACAATTACTCCAGAATGATTTACCTTTTCACAAAAGTCGGTATGTTTCTTCCTGAGCTTCCTGTTTTCAGTAGAAAGCTGCTCTGCTGCGCTTTGTAGTTTATCAATATAACTCTGAAGTTCCTTAGGATTGTCCCATGTAATAGACGTTTTTTGGCCAGATTCCCCAGAGCTTGTCCTAGAAGTCTAGCAGAGGATAAAACAAATATATTTTAAAAAGGAATGGAAGAACCACCACATGAGTACAATAAAGCCAGCCATAGAGATACATGTCGGCAGGGACCATCAACAATCTAATGTGTATACAGAAGCCCCTGACTTTCCCTGGATCTAAGATAATCTGTTGTCAGAGATGCCTGGAAGCAGCTTATCCTTCTCCTCCCACAAATGATAATGCAGACTTGGCATAATGGGCATATTATGTCACTTCAGGTTTTTCTTTTTAGCCAAAGCCAGGAGTGTATTCAAAAGGAGTGTGAAATATAAGGGAAGGACTTATACTTCTCCCTCCTGCTGGATCCAGTTCTGGCTTTGGATCAAAAACCACAGTGGCAGATATACTGTCAAGTGGAAACCCATCCTATAGAAGACCTGATAGGGCTCTAGGCCAGTCTGGGGTCTATACACTTCCAGCTGCGGCTTAGCTGACAACTAGAGATGAGCGAACTTACAGTAAATTTGATTCGTCACGAACTTCTTGGCTCGGCAGTTGCTGACTTATCCTGCATAAATTAGTTCAGCTTTCCGGTGCTCCGGTGGGCTGGAAAAGGTGGATACAGTCCTAGGAAAGAGTCTCCTAGGACTGTATCCACCTTTTCCAGCCCACGGGAGCACCTGAAAGCTGAACTAATTTATGTAGGAAAAGTCAGCAACTGCCGAGCCGAGAAGTTTGTGACGAATCGAATTTACTGTAAGTTCGCTCATCTCTACTGACAACCATCTCTCCTAACATTCCTATACAAGTAAATATTTGGCACAGTACTTGAGATCTGGCAGGTTTGTCTGACTTTTGGGGAGATCTGGCAGGTTTGTCTGAATTTTGTCTAAATTGTATAGGCACCTTAAAGCACATCTATGAGTCATATCTAAAGGCATCACTATATTTTGACGGGAAAAAACAGTACATTGTGCTACTCTTCCCAACAAATCATCTGACATCATGACAGAATCTGAACAGACTCTGTAAAATGGGGTTATTCCCCTTTAAAAAAAAAATGAATGAAAGGCCCTAAATGGATTAAAATAACAAACTGATACTTACCTTCCCCTCAGTTCTAGCACTGATCCCCTGCGTTCATGTGACCACCACAGCCAATCAGAAGCCTGGGTTGGTCACACTCCATACTCCTGGCATCATGGCACTTATCATTAAGCAGTGATGCTGGGAGTATGGCGCATGATAGCTGAGGCCACCTTCTCATCAACCCTTTTCATCAAATAAGCACAGGATACTGTACATGAATGTCTGATCTGTGTGTTGCGGCTCTGGGGCTCTATGTGGAAAGGGGGGCACATACATGTATGGGACCACCCCCTCTCTAGTTTGTGCCTAGGGATGGGAGCCATTTAAAGCATATTCTGTGGATGTAAGGTGAGAATAATCCTATAAAGGAAAAAGTTTGCTGTGCAGTATACAAGAAGCTCACCTTAATAATCTGCTCAAATGCTAATGCAGACTTTAACATCATTGGCCTCTGACTCTGAATCATCTGCTGGTCTATTGTGTTGTAGAAATGGGCAACCTAAAAAGGTAACAAGAAGTGGAAGAATGATGAACATATTCAACGCAATTCAAGGCGGTCAACAATTCCTTGCTGACGCAGTTCCTTTCCACATACAATATAGAGCAGTGGTCTCCAAACCTGCGGACCTCCAAATGTTGCAAAACTACAACTCCCAGCATGCTGGGAGTTGTAGTTTTACAACATCTGGAGGTCCGCAGGTTGGAGACCACTGATATATAGAATACATAACACAATGGTTAGTGGAAACTGCAAACAATGTTTTAAGGACATAGTATCCGTGAAGAGAAATGAAGATATCGGCACTCACCAGTGTGGCTGCAGGGTCTTCTTTATTGAGACATACTCACATGCGGGGTACATAAGACATAAGCCACCACCTGCCCCCCACTCCCCTCTCTTCTGTACCCCGCATGTGAGTATGTCTCAATAAAGAACACCCTGCAGCCACACTGGTGAGTGCCGATATCTTCATTTCTCTTCATGGATACTATGAACTTTGCTTGCATTATCTGAGTACCACCTGAGGCATTACAGCTACACCAACTCCCACCTGCCATTCCAAATCCAGCACACTCACGCAGTGCCGCACTATCTCCTATGTGAATGTTTTAAGGACACCAACCTATGTGCAGTAAAGTTCTGCAAAGTATACATGGTGACGAGAAGAACTGATCCTGACAGTAGGGAAAACAAAATCAAGTGTCATGGCAAACCTGCTTAAGAATCACAGCTTGTTTGTAGAAGGTCTGTGCTGTTTTGGTGGCTTGCTGGATTTTAGTGGGGATTACTAATCCAAGTGCTGACAGCTGCCGGACCTCACGCTGCAGAGTAACCAAGCGATCCGAATAGTGGATTTTCAGGGCTCCATTAGAGTGGTCCAATTCCATTACCTTACTGTTTGGCTGTATGCTGAGCAGATTCAACAAAGGAGATAAAAGTATTTAGGATTGTATTAAAGAAAAGAAAGGTGAAAAAATGATGACAATGATGGAGCTGCTACATGCTTATGTTAAAGGTGTTGTTTGTCCATCATACGTTTTTACATCACCACCAAGCATATGTAAAAAAAAAATTAGATCCCTGGATAATCCCTGAAAGAGTATGTGTCACCAAATAAAACTTTCAATGTAGTGTTCCTTGTGTAATTAGCAGACACTTTCCCATTCACTTGCTTCGAAAATTATCAAAATAAATGTTTGAAATGTAATAGAAAAAAACAGCCACTAGGTGGCTCTGTTCTTTTCCCTGCCACAATTAATACAGTGAGTTTGGTCTCCTCCCGGCCTTGTCAGAGACCAAACTAAGGAAGTGCTTTTCTGCACCCAGCCTCACTGAAAGCTGGACAGAGCCTCACTGAAAGCTGCACAGAGCCTCACTGAAAGCTGCACAGAGCCTGAGGTCTTCTATTCATCACAGCTCTGCAATGATGTGAGGGCAGAAGTGTCCCCCTAGCAGGCTTCAGTGATGTCATGCCTGCTGGGAAACGCTCACTTTCTCCTGCTGGAAGATTGCAAGAATAAAAGGTAAGATACAGAACTTTTTGAAAGCTCTGACATTTTTTTTTTTATTATTATTTTTTTTTTTTTTAAGGGTGGGAGTGGTGTTAGGAGTAGTTAGGGAACATAGCCTGAGTTAGTTTAGAACAGTTCATTTGGTGACAGGTACTTTTTAAACCCCTTAAAGCACAACTCACCCAATCGTTGGGCAGGATATCTGTTTAAATCTCTTTAGCCAAAGACTAAAGCGATCGGGATACAAAGTTGCTTCTCAATCTCTATCCTGATTGTTTTAGCCTCGGGCTAAAAAAAATTTTTAATACATGTCCTACCGCCAGAGAAACATCATAGTTTAAGCATAGTTTAATGAAGCAATTATTTAGCTCAAAGCTCAAACTTTATTATATTTTGGTGGATGTAGCCAAAGGAGGGCCTGTATTTTTTTGCGAATGAACAGAAATTTCTTAAAGAGAAACTGACAGCAGGATCGGCAGCAGTAATCTTCTTACTGGGTGAAAATCAGTGCAGCCGTTATGGAGATATTAATTTTGAAGCTAATAAGGTCATTTATTCTTATCTGCACTGGAGGAGGCTTCTGCTGTATATGCAGCGCTTTGCCCAGGTTACAGGTATGTAGTAATAGAGAAGAGATCCCTGCAGAACAAGGCTTTATTCTATCTTGTATAAAGGGCAATGTTTTAGCTGCCCATTGATATTACTGTATTAATTATATATATATATATATATATATATATATATATATAAATATATTATATATATATATATATATACACACATATACATACACATACATACATATACACACACACACAAACACACACACACACACACACACACAGTGGGGCAAAAAAGTATTTAGTCAGCCACCAATTGTGCAAGTAAAAAAATTTGAGAAAGGCCTGTCATTTTCATCATAGAAAAAAAATCCATAAAATCACATTAAAAGAAGGTTGCAGCAGCACACTTGGTCAAAAAATGGAGGCTTTCAGCATGACAATTATCCACAACACACTGCCCCGACAACGAAGGAGTGGCTTCATAAGAAGCATTTCAAGGTCCTGGAGTGTCCTAGCCAGTCTCTAGATCTCAACCCCATAGAAAACCTTTGGAGGGAGTTGAAAGTCCGTGTTGCCCAGCGACGGCCCCAAAACATCACTGCTCTAGAGGAGATCTGTATGGAGGAATGGGCCAAAATGCCAGCAACAGTGTGCGAAAACCTTGTGAAGACTTACAGAAAACATTTGACCTCTGTCATTGCCAACAAAGGGTATATAACAAAGTACTGAGATGAACTTTTGTTATTGACCAAATACTTAGTTTCCACCATGATATGCAAATAAATTCTTTAAAAATCAGAATGTGATTTTATGGATTTTTTTTCTCATTCTGTCTCTCATAGTTGAGGTATACCTGTGATGAAAATTACAGTCTCTCTTATCTTTTTAAGCGGGAGAACTTGAACAACTGATGGCTGACTAAATACTTTTTTGCCCTCCTGTGTATGGGTGTGTATAAAATATAATACACACACACACACACACACACACAGGCCAGCATTTATCATTGTAGGTGTAAGTGAAGCATTTATCATTGTAGGTGTAAGTGAAGCATTTTTCTACACATTTTTTGTGTGCTGGTAATGTCTAGGAGCACCACATTTATTAAATGGTCACAGAGTATTTTTGTGCAGGTCACATTTTCTGAAATTTCTCTCTTCACATACACCAAAAAGCTAAGTCTGGGCTGATGTAGTTTTAGAGACTTTTCCGTGGCTTTAAGCCTTTTTTGCCCCTTTTTACCCGTCTATATCATGTGTATTGCCAAAATCAGCAAATTGCAACTCAAAATCAGCAGAAATGTGTAAAACAAAAAAAGGCACAAAAGCGCTTTTCTAGACACAAAAAACAGTCTAAAGACAATGATAAATGTCGGCAACAGTATATTTGTTCTAGAATACGAAACAAAGCAAAAAAAATCTAAAAAACTGTGTATGGCCCTGGAAGCTGGAATTCGCCTTGGCATTAAATCCTATTGATGTCATGTTTCGATCAAGTACACATGGGGATACCAGCAAAAAAGGTATTCTGACATATGCTCTGGTGCGCCAACTGATTTTTATGGACCACATTTGGACTGTTTATTTCCCAAATATAAATTTTCAGCTGTTTCGTGGTAATTGTGGCAGAGCACTTTTGAGTCTTATAAGACACAGATCAGTTGTGGTCACTAGTAAACTATTGGTGATGTACCTCAAACACAGAATTGAATGCTGCCTTACAGTAAAATCAATTGACTGAACGCACACAAGAGAATAGATCATAAATTAAACTAGTTGAGCCTCAAAAATTAATTGTTGTTGGTTAAACAAGAGGCCAAATATTACCACACTTACCGTATATACTCGTGTATAAGCCGAGTTTTTCAGCTGAAAACGCCCCCCTCGGCTTATACTCGAGTGAACTCTCCGCCTGTCAATCCCTTCTCAGTGGTCTTCAACCTGAGGACCTCCAGATGTTGCAAAACTACAACTCCCAGCATGCCTGGTCAGCCATCGTTCCGGGCTGTCCATCTTCACCGGGAGGCCCTCTTCTCCGCTCCGGGCCCGGCCCCGAACTAGTGACGTTGCCTTGACGACAACACACAGGGACGTCCCTGCGCATGAATGTCCCTGTGCGTTGTCGTCGTCAAGGCAACGTCACTAGTCCGGGGCCGGGCCTGGAGCGGAGAAGATGGACAGCCCAGAACGACTAACCCCCCCCCCCCCCCCCCCCCCCCCCACCGGACGGTCCCTGCAGCATAGATGGCCCGGACCAGCTCACCCTTCCTTCCCACCGAGGGGAGGTGAGTAGAACACTAAAGGGGGTCTGGATGATGACGAAGGCCCAGCAATGGTCTTCAACCTGCAGACCTCCAGATGTTTCAAAACTACAACTCCCAGCATTCCCGGACAGCCGACGGCTGTCCGGGCATGCTGGGAGTTGTAGTTTTGCAACATATGGAGGTCCGCAGGTTGAAGACCACTGGTTGAAGGGATTGACAGGTGGTGATGATGAAGGGGGGGGGGATGATGACAGGGTGATGATGATGGGGTCTGGATGATGACAGGCGGTGATGATGACGGGGGTCTGGATGATGACAGGGTGATGATGTCAGGGGTCTGGATGATGACAGGGTGATGATGACAGGGTGATGATGACGGGGCTCTGGATGATGACAGGGTGTTAATGACAGGGGTCTGGATGATGATGGGGGGGGGGGGATGATGTATTTCCCACCCTAGGCTTATAGTAGAGTCAATAACTTTTCCTGGGTTTTTGGGGTGAAATTAGGGGCCTCGCTTATATTCGGGTCGGCTTATACTCGAGTATATACGGTACTGGATAAATTCTAGGTCAACCTGAGACTGCGTAATGGATTTTCCAATTCTGACATCACTCAGCCCTGCTTTACTGACTAAGACAGCCTTACTACAATTACAAAAGTTAACAATTTTTCCCAATACCCCTTTTTATGGCATAATACCATAAAAAGGAGTATTGGGGAAAAAAAAAAAATAGTAAAAAATACTTACCAAAATCCTGATTTAGGATCTGATAAACCGGACTGAATTTCTCTTGACCACTCACTAAATTGTTCTTGTTCGTATTCTCTGAACTTCTCCATTTGTTCTCCAGCATCTTTGTGAAAGGTCTGAAACCCAGACAGATCAGACAGAAGAGTTCCCGCTATCTTCACTGAATCCTCCACCTTTAAATAGCAGGAAAAAAAGAGAGTAGACAGTGAGGTCCCCTGCTTACAGTACATGTTCTTATGTGTGCTTGTGTTATGTAATGTAATGTATTTTGTTAAATGTAAGACTCCAGGTAATCAAATGCCTAATGCAGGGCCTGGGGGACAGAGCAGGAGAAAGGGATTCTCTCTATGGTACTCCCTGTGTCGTGCACCACCCCCTCAGGCCCTGCATAACACAGTATCAGTTCTGCCTGAAGTGTTTCTATGAATTCTATTCTAATGGCTTCAATGTTTTAATGCCCAAAATTCTAAATCTGCAATACTTAATCCAGTTAGACAGATGGCTGGATAATTATTTGGCCCTGGGTGAGACCTCTGCAATTTAATGCTAAATGAGAAAAGTAAGGTTAATTCTCATCATAGAGAATTATATCCTGCTGTTCTCCATAATAGGGTTTGTCTACTGATCATTATGATCACAAAATGTGGAAATTTTTCGTAAGGACAAAAAAAATGAGAGAATCAGATAATACTAACATTATGGCCGTTTCCTCAATAATCATTAAAATCAAACATTCATGGTTGGGTCATAATGAATATGGCACTTGCCTTCCTTATACAAGGACACTTCACTAGAACTGCAGGAAGGCTGCGCAGTCTGGTTTTGTAAAAGTGGTCTAACACTATGTTCACACATTCAGGTTTTAATTGCAATTATTGAATACAAAGCCACTAAGGGATTTGAAGACAGAATAAGGCTCATCTCTCCTTTATACATGTCCTCCCTTTATGATGAAATTCTGGCTTTTTATTCCAGAATTGCAGTCTTTTCTATTTCCTCAGATTGTAAGTTCTTGTGAGCGGGACCCTCACTACTCGTGTCCCCCCCTATTTCCTCATAGATTGTCAGATCTTATTAGCAGAACCCCTACTCCTCTAGTGCCCCCCTATTTTCATACAGATTGTAAGCTCGAGCGCAGGTGACACACTCCTCGTGCCCCTCTATAAGCCTTATTAGCAGAGCCCTCACTCCTCTTGTGCCCTACCCCCTATTTCCTCATAGATTGTAAGTTCTTGTGAGCAGGACCCTTGCACAACCGTAGTCATGTAGAGAAGACTCGAGCAGCACCGGAAAATAAATTTTTTATAATTGGGGACAACACATTTTGGCATACCCTAATGCCTTCCTCAGGTCCACTTATAGTTCCCAGAGGTTGATTTTGCTCTGTTCTGGGTTGCTGGTTGTGGAAGTCCTGCGTGTATCTATGCTGCCGCGGTCTGAAAGACCGCGGCAGCATAGATACACGCAGGACTTCCACAACCAGCAACCAAGAAGAGAGCAAAATCAACCTCTGGGAACTATATGTGGACCCGAGGAAGGCATTAGGGTATGCCAAAATGCGTTGTCCCCAATTATACCAATAAAAAATTTATTGTCCTGTGATCACAGTTGTGCAGCGCCTCCGCTAACCGGTTTCTTTGCCTTATTCACCTTTCGCTATTCTCTATCGGTCACCATTAATGGGTCCGATAGCGGCAAGAGTGAAGCAGCCAACAACCGTGATCATCTTCATTTACGCCATTTGCTGCAAATTCCAGTGCAGCTCCATAAAAGGGTCGGTATATCACCTGGGTGTGGTGAAGGGTACACACCAGCAGATATACCTCATCAGGGAGCGCCCCCTGTGTTTTATCTATAGGATAGGAATAACAAAGTGACCGGTGGGGGACCGTTGTACCATGTACTGTAAAGTGCTGTACAATATGCTGCTGCTATATGAATAAACATTATTAAAAGGGTTTATCTATTAAATGCTATTCCCTAATTGTAATATAGGGAATAAAGTGACTGGTGGGGGTCCGCCCACTGATCACGAGAACAGAGACCCTTTACCCCTCGAGTAAATAAAGCAGAAGTGCTTGTGCCCAGCCACCACTACACTCACCATCTATTGGACTTCCAAACATAATTGAATTCAGTAATGTTCAGAAGAGTGTGAATGCAGTGTTGAACGATTTTTATCATCATTATTATTATATTTTTTTTTTTTTAAGTTTCAATTTACCTTGAGCTGGAGTTGACGCACCCACACAATATTATTGACAACCTCTGGCAGGTTCTTGCCAGTGAGGGGTCCAGAAGAATCTCCAGGAGAGCCATGGCAGCGTGCTTCAAAGTCTGACCGAATGTCTAAAAAAATATATAAAACAAAGGGATGTTCATGATCATAAATTATCAACTATCCACGCCAATAAAATCAATCAGATGAGAATAGGGGTCCCACATACAGTGCTTGCGTATGCCCCATTTAAACTTAATAGTATTGCTGGGAATTGCCAAGTGCTATCCTCCTCATGGACTCATGGTTCAGCAGGGTGCATCCCTAATAGACATTCATTTCAAACAGGAGAACACAGGAATCACATTCCTATGACTGGTGGGGGCGCTAGAGGTTAGAACCCACCCATCAGACCAATCCCTTGATAATCAGAAAATAAAAGTCATACAGAATGAAAGGATATGGCTGTGTGTGGCTCATGCTGAATTCTCAATCTGAATTTCAGCATTAGTCTACTTATTTCTATAATAATATAGTATATAATAGTTTTGCAAACAGTTTTTGCAGATAAAATAAAAAAAATTAGGAAGAAATTTATGGAGAAATGTAAAAAATACATAAAAAAATAGCTTAAAAACGTCTCCAAGTAAATAATACATATAAACTGTTGAATTGCTTTTCCTTAAAGGAGTACTCCGGGGCCTCCGCCACGATCCTTTTCCTGGTTGCCGGTGGCCAGTGAATCATACTGCACTCAGCCAATCACCAGCCGCAGCGAAGTCCCGACTCAGCCAGCGATAAGCTGAGCGGCAGTGTGACATTTCTGGCCCTGGCACCAGGAAGAAGACCGGTGTCGAGGCTGAAAACGTCACACTGACGCTCAAACTATCGCCAGCCAAGGCGGGAATGTGCTGCGGCCGGTGATTGGCTGAGTGCAGTATGACTCGCCGAACACCGGAAACCAGGAAAAGGATTGCGGCAGAGCTTGGAGCGGGAGACTGGCGGCAGGTATGTAGCCTATTTTTTTTTTTTTTGTACTGCTAGTAGTCTGCAACAAAAATTTTACATCTCGGAGTACTACTTTAAAAAGAGGTTCTGCAGCAGTAGGTCCTGCACATTATATGCTAGTCTGGCTGACTTACATTCTTGTAGCAGAACCTTTCAGAAAAGATAAGAGACCTTCTAATCCGTGATTAAAAATTTTATTTTTCTTACTGTAAAATCCCTTTCTTGCTGGAATTATTAGGGGGCACAGCGCCATGGGTATAGGCCCCTGGGAGGCAACAGTAGGTAGAAAGAAAATTGATGTAAAAGGAACACCACTTTTGGAAAGAAGCAAGTGACTGGTAGAACAACAACCTTGTCCTTATGAAGAACCAGACAGTGGGACTTACATGAAAGTGCTGCCAACACAGACAAGCTGTAGAAGGAAGGAACAACCAGAAGAAAAAATGACCTTCCAAGAAACATGCTGCAGAGGAATGAGCGCAAGGTTTGACCGGAGAACGAAAAGGAGGCGCACAATGATTCACGCCCTGCAAAAAAGTCTTTACCTGAGGGCAGAAGGCAGGGGTGCTCTGAAATTGTAAGGGTGGAAACCTGCCCTATTAAAGTAGAGAACCAGACCCTGATTGAGGGCAGCGTGGAGCACACTATGGACTGGAAACCATGTTGCTCACACCACTCCAAAAAAGCTATCCACACACCCTAATAGATCTTTAGCATGGTCTAGGTCAGTGTTTCTCAAGCGCGGTCCTCAAGTCCCCCCAACAGGTCATGTTTTCAGGATTTCCTTAACCTTTCACAAGTGATATAATTACGGTCAGTGAATCCGGCATCACCACAATTCTATCACCTGGGAAAGATTAAATATGTCCATGTATATAGCAGCGGCCACACGTATGCCAGATATCAGAAACCCTCATGGAAAATAATAGAAAAAAAACTAAGTTGTCCCTAAAGACTGAGGTGCTGTATAAAACATAACATTTATTAATTAAAAGAATCACCATATAACTCATAACTGAAATGTGATGTCATATAGTGATAATGAAATGATAAGTATACTAAAATAGCACGAGTCGCCAACCGACCATCACCAATAATACTTGGTCACTGACATAAATATTATAGATGAGTGAAGTTACAGTGATTCGATTCGTCACAAACTTCTCAGCTTGGCGGTTGCTGACTTTATCCTGCATCAATTAGTTCAGCTTTCAGGTGCTTCGGTGGGCTGGAAAAGATGGATACAGTCCTAGAAGAGTCTCCAGCCCACCAGAGCACCTGAAAGCTGAACTAATTTATGCAGGCTAAAGTCAGCAACCACAGAGCCGAGAAGTTCATGACGAATCGAATCACTGTCACTTTGCTCATCTCTAATAAATATCCTAATAACAAATACATATGAGGTGCACACAGTGTTGGGAGCATACCTCATAGTAAACCACTGCTCCAGATTTGCTCCTGTTATAAGGGAATGGACACCAGCAGCTGATGACAGTCCTTCCCTGGAGATATAATCAGGGGGTGAGACGCACGGGCTCCACGTGATCAACTGCTAACAGCGACCCTGCAATGGCAGATCCCGGTACAGTCACTGGTCCAGTACCGGAACTCTGCAACTGTATTTGTTATTAGGATATTTATGTCAGTGACTAGAGATGAGCGAATTTACAGTAAATTCGATCAGTCACGAACTTCTCGGCTCGGCAGTTGATGACTTTTCCTGCATAAATTAGTTCAGCTTTCCGGTGCTCCGGTGGGCTGGAAAAGGTGGATACAGTCCTAGGAGACTCTTTCTTAGGACTGTATCCACCTTTTCCAGCCCACCGGAGCACCTGAAGGCTGAACTAATTTACGCAGGATAAGTCATCAACTGCCGAGCCGAGAAGTTCGTGACGAATCGAATTTACTGTAAGTTCGCTCATCTCTATCAGTGACCAAGTGTTAATGATGATGGTCGGTTGGAGACTCGTGCTATTTTAGTATACTTATCATTTCATTATCACTATATGGGTATCACATTTCAGTTATGAGTTATATGGTGATTCTTTTAATGAATTAATAAATGTTATGTTTTATACAGCACCTCAGTCTTTAGGGACAACTTCGTTTTCTTCTCATCTGGGAAAGACTAAGGAAATTCTGGAAACATGACCTGTTGGGGGTCCTTGAGGACCGTGTGCTTGAGAAACACTGACGTAGGTGATAGGTTTGGAAAGGTCAAGACCTCCACCTCAAGGGAACGTGTACAACAAAGAAAATGTGTCCCAAAGAACCACAAGGATGTCCACGGCAAGGGTCACTTAGACCGGAATCTTGGGGTGTAGCCAGGAGTCGAACAGATCCCCCTCCAGAGTGCCACCCTTGTGTAGTCCGACAGAGAAGGTCGGCACTGTAGATATGGTGCTCGAGGATCAGTGTATTTATTCAATAGAAAAAGAAATCCTGGCACTCCAAAACTGCTGGTCCAAATAATCTTCATGCATTTATTTTAGCAGAAAGTAATACAAAGTAATAGTAACACACGTTACCACACGCAGACCTTTCTCAACTGCACCCATGTGTAGAGCTGACGAAAAAACCATTCCCTCTGGGGTAAGCTGATGATTTGATATATTTACTGTATTGTGATTTTATTTCAGACAAGAGACTCCAATTATACATTTCTTTCTTTACAAATTTTTTCCAGCAGTAAAACAGTTAACAAGTTACAAAGAAAGATTTTGGCCAGCAGCTCATTAGGTATGCAGAGAACAGTCAGCCAATCAGAGAGAGCGACCAATTTTATAGAAGTCCACACTGGTAATCAATCTTCCTCTTTCTTTACTGCTAGCAGTCAAGTTAAAGGGGTACTCCACTGCATCCGGAACGTTTAGTTCAGAACGCTGGGTGCGGGTGTCCTGACGTTATGGCCACACCCCCTCGTGACGTCACACCCCTTCAATGCAAGTCATTGGGAGGGGGCATGACATCCGTCACGCCCCCTCCTATAGACTTGCATTAAGGGGGCAGGGTGTGATGTTATGACCCCCGCAACCCGTACCCAGCATTCGGAACTAAATGTTACGGACACTGGGGCAGTGGAGTACCCCTTTAAGTATTCTGTGTCATAATTCCAACTACCTCATGATTATATTTGTATAATTAATTTAATTCCACTTCATTTAATATTATTCTTTTTTATATTTATATATATTAGTTCATTACTGTTATAAATTTCATATATAAACATAGTTTATCTTATCAATTGTATACATTTTCTTCCTTTATTAATTAATATCCTATATTCCTCTTCAGTGAACCCTCATTCATTTCTATTCCCTTTTTATCCTTTCTTCCCCGTTACCATTGTGTCAGTATACAGACACTAATATCCATTTTACAGCTCCGTCTCCCCTCCCCTCAGAGAGACCATACAGTTGGTTGTTAGCTGGGCTCTCTCCCCTTTGTGCGTTCAGACGCGCCTCTCATTCCAGTCACAGCGCTTCTGTGACAGGACTCTGCAGTCCTGTCACAGAACTATATGTAAAACACCCCTACACTCTTTAAATATTAATAAAGTTGCCCTACCCCTATTATTGGCTATATATTTATAAAATATACTGATATATATGTATATCTGTGTGTGTGTGTGTGTGTGTGTATATAGCGCAACAGGAGAATACAGCAGCACACTGCTGGCACAAAGATATAGATAAAACATGAGTATATAGATGAAACATGAGTATATAGATAAAACATGAAAAAGCTATACAGCTGTAGTACAACAAATGTGAAATTATGAGACAGTGAGGTACTTAGCTTGCAAATTTGGCGGCCAAATAGCGTGGACCGTCCCACCACGGTAAGGTGAACTCATTTTGGGACGGACCCTACACTATGAATATGCCTCTGTGTGAAAAGTACAGCAGGCATTGCAGGATTTGAAACATCCAAGGCACCTTATATACACCTGATAGAGGTGGGTAGGGTGCAGGAGCCAACATGGAGGTAGCCACTCCCCCGTATGTGTAATACAACCAAAGAATAAGTTGGCCAGCACTAGTGATATATACACACAGTTGCAATTTCATTACTTAAATCCATTTGTGGTCTTATACTGCCATCTTGTGGTCAATTCATATATTACACTTCAAAAAATTTCATTTCTGTATTTCTATAAATATGTTTGATGGTGTGTGTGTCTGTGTGTATATATATATATATATATATATATATATATACACATACATATATATACATACATATATATACATACACACACAGATATATATATATATATATATATATATATATATATATATATATATATATATACGGATTTAGATATATATTTTTCTAAATCTAATTTAATTAAATTTTCTTTTCTATCTACACAGATATCCTATTCTGTCACTATTCTATATACTGACTATTTAACATCATACATTATTTCTATTCCTTTAACATGTCCGTTAAAGAGATTAATATTACAGAAATGTCCGATCCCTCTGAATTTAGACATGACTACCAAATACAATCACTGGTAGATCAGTCTGTTACTAAATCTGTTCAATTGGCTATGAAATCTGCCATGAACACTATGCAGGAATCTATCACTGAATCTTTGGTCTTGGCACTATCACAGGTTACCGGATTTTTCGCCCTATAGGACGCACCCAATTTTAAAGGTGCGAAATCTAAAAAAAAAATAAAAAGATTCTGAACCCAATAGGCATCTTCAACCTGCGGGCCTCCAGATGTTGCAAAACTACAACTCCCAGCATGACAGCCGGGCATGCTGGGAGTTGTAGTTTTGCAACATCTGGAGGTCCGCAGGTTGAAGACCACTGGATAGGAGGTAGTACTCACATGTCCCCGCCTCTCCGGACCAGTCACCGCTGCCCTGGATGTTGCTCCATCGCTGTCGCTGCATCCCCCTCAGTGTCCCCGACGCTCCGGGCATCATCTTCCCCGGGATCCACACTCTCCGTCGCCGTCATCACGTCGCTACGCATGCCGCTCCTATTGGATGACGTGACGGCGTGCGCGATGACGTTGAAGGAGAGCGCCGGCCATGAAGGGGATCCCGGCCAGGTGTCCTGTAAGCTGTTCGGGATGCTGCAATTTCACCGTGGCGGTCCCGAACAGCCCGACTGAGCAGCCGGGTTAGTGTCACTTTCCCTTCAGAGACGGCGGTCAGCTTTGATCGCCGCATCTGAAGGGTTAATACAGGGCATCACCGCGATCAGTGATGTCCTGTATTAGCCGTGGGTCTCGGCCATTGATGGCCGCTGGGACCGCCGCGATAGGGGTGTGAATTCGCCGTATAAGACGCACCAACTTTTCCCCCCCAGTTTTGGGGAAGAAAAAGTGCGTCTTATACGGCGAAAAATACGGTAATCCCCCAAAATCTCCTCAGATAATTCAATCTACCCCATCTGACATGTTCTGGTCGGCAGAGGACTCTACCTCCCACATGGCCCAAGGGGTCAAAAAATTTGGGAAGGCCACTCATAAGAGGCATCATGCTAATACCGGTTCTACACATAAAAAAAATCTAGGAAAGCATTAATGCATAATGAGGACCAGGTTTATGTTAACAAACCACCAGCTAAAAAGGTGGATCATACTAGTGCTCAAGCACAGCTAATACCCTCTACCCGTGAGGAGATTATTTTGAAACGGGTTAAGAAAGACTCATTAAAAACAAAAGCGCAAATCTTTTTCAGGTATCCTCTACTGATTCAGAATCTGAGGAACCTATGGATTCAGAATATGAGAAGGATTCAGAATATACTGGTATATCTGACGATAATGAAAATCTGCTTATATCTGAGGAATCTGAGGATGTGATTTTGGATAGCACAGGGGTACCCTTTTTCAATCCCTCTCAAATTTAACATCCCTGTTCCAAGGAATGGGTACCTCCCCGTCAGGGTGCAAAATTCTTATCCTTTTGGATAAAAAAAAAAAAAAAAAAAAAAAAAAAAAAAAAAAAATCGCTTGATAAGGCAACTGCAAATAAATTGAGAGCAGAATGCCCAATACCTTCTCTACCAAAAAAGGTCGCTATTACGCCTCAACTAGACCCCATATAGGTAAAATTTTTGGCAAAATCGAGCAGACATCTAAAGAAGGGCATTGACAGATGTTTTACATTTTGCCAGGATAAATTATTGGATCTATTAGGCCCTCTAACAAAGATTTTAAACCTTTCTGAAGAGACATTAGCCAATGACACTCCTATTGACAAGATGATGGGCTCAGAGGACGATTTGTATTTTTGGTAATACCAATGCCGCTCTATGTAATGAAAGAAGAAGGGTGATTCTAATGAAACTGGAAGGCCTATTGTTTGGGGACTCCTTTATTGAGGAGATTAATTAATATGTGAGCCTGTTTGCATCCCTGGATAAAGCCCAAACCTACCTCAAGAAAGTGTTTGCACCAAAATTTTTTGGCAGGGCTGGGAAACGCAGGGGCCGTTTCCCGGCCGGCAAACCCATGGTAGAACCTTCTACAGAAGCCCTCCACATCCTCAACACCAACAACTGTCATACCCAACCAGTTCATATCAACCAGCTCCATTTTTCTTCCCCATGGAAGACCGTGGAGATCTGAGGGACACAGTGGATTCCCTAAAACAAGACCATCCTCAAGTAAGTCTCTCTCCACCACTTTCTTCCCAAACACAATTGGGCAGAAGATTGATGCATTTTTCCCAAAAT
Organism: Hyla sarda; assembly: GCF_029499605.1. Lineage (NCBI taxonomy): Eukaryota > Metazoa > Chordata > Amphibia > Anura > Hylidae > Hyla > Hyla sarda. Next base: position 39,231,769 of record NC_079190.1, on the reverse strand, counting down.
TGGACATCAGATCTATGGATTCTGAATACCATTTTGGGTTATCAAATAGAATTTGTGTCTCTTCCAATACAAGAAAGACAACCTCACCCCATAACATTCTCCAAATTAGATCAAGATTAGAGGTGAAAAATCTCTATCTCAAAAGGTGCGATTTGTCCAGTACCATAACATTCCCAAGGGTTCTTAAGCAATTTATTTCTAGTGAAAAAGAAGGATGGAGGATTCAGACTGGTTATACATTCAAAAATCTTAAATAACTTTGTGAAATACCACCAAAATGGAGGGTATTCATTTACTAAAAGACCTCTTATTACAAGGAGACTGGTTAGTAAAGGTGGATCTTAAAGATGCATATGTTTAAGTTCCAATTCACAAAAACGCTCAACCTTACCTTCAATTCCTTAAATGGCAGTTTACGAGCCTCCCTTTCGGTCTGTCATCAGCTCCATGGTGTTTATGAAACCAGTGGTAGCTACTTTGAGGAGCAGGAGTCAGTCAGTCTCATAATTTATTTGGCCGATATCCCACTCATGGCCCGATCTATACAAACACTACACATACACTTGGACTGTCTTTTCTCACAAATCTAGGTTTTGTTATCATCTACAAAAAATCAATTTTAACCCCTGCTCAAGAGGTAGAATTCTTAGGTTTTATGGTCAACACTACTACCCTGAGCCTGCCACCCAGGAAACTGAAAATGATCAGGAAGGAAATCCAATCAGTCCTAAACATAAATCTTATATCTTTAAAGGACTATAGCTCAGATTATCGGACTTTTATCGGCTTCTATTCAGGCAATTTTCCCTGCTCCGCTTCATTATAGAGCATCAAACGCTTAAAGGCTCAACATTTGAGCGAAGATTTGAGTTATTCTGACAAGATAACCCTCAACTCCGAAGCCAAAGAGGAACTTCTATGGTGGTTAAAACATATCCAGAAATAGGTCCTCTTCCCAACTCTTAAAAGGGGTATTCCAGGCAAAAACATTTTATACCCTATCCAAAGGAGGGGATAAGATGTCTGAGACCCCCCTGTTGAGACAACACCCCCCCCCCCCCCCCCCACGATCTCCCTGCAGCACCCGCATTCTATGCGGGTGTTGAATCTCCAGTTTCAGAAACCTCCGAGTTTCCGGGGCTGGGGACGGGACGTCACACAATGCCCCTCCATTCATGTCTATGGGAGGGGGCGTGATGGCTGTCACGCCCCCTCCCATAGACATGAATGGAGGGGGCATGGAGTGATGTCACTTCCCCAGTCCCGGAAACCTGGAGGTTTCCGAAACAGGACATTCAGCACCCGCATAGAATGCAGGTGCTGCAGGGAGATCGTGGGGGGTCTCAGCAGCGGGCCCCCAGCGATCAGACATCTTATCCCCTATACTTTGGATAGGGGATAAAATGTTTTTGCCCGGAATACCCCTTTAAGTTCTTATTGTAGACTGTATGCTCCTGTGTCTTCCCCTACTCTAGTCAGATGGGTTTAATTGACTATGCAATTAGCAGGTACAGATAACGCCGTTTTTGGTGCTCACTCTACCAGAGGGGCCATGACAGCTAAAGTTTTTTAGGCAGGTTGTTCATTATCAGACATTTTACACACAGCAAATTCGTCTTCAGAACCTTTAGAACATTGCATTTTAGACCTGAACCCCGTGTTTCTATGGTTCTCTTTAATTAGATATTGTTTCTAAAATATTATATAGCTTTAAAACATGCATAATACTAGTCTCTTGTCTGCAAAAAAATTGGAGATTTTCCTGGCCATGGTGACGGAAAATATAGATTTTATTAAGACAAGAGGCGAGCATTATCCCACCTGTTATCCCTACCTTAATTATCTACTAATTATTTATTCTTTTCTTCCATAGCTTAACCAGCTCGCCTTGATGTTCTATTCTACTGTTCATTTTTCTGCATAGTTCCTATGTTACAAGATTATCTATACGTGTCTATTCCAGAGGACAGCAAAGAAAGAGAAAGATGGACCACCAGTATGGACTTTTATAACATTGGTCGCTCTCTCTGATTGGCTGACTGACTGTTCTCTGCATACCTAATGAGTTGCTGGGCAAAAAATTTTCTTTGTGACTTGTTAACTATTTTACTGCTGGAAAAAAAAAATTGTCAAAAAAGAAATGCATAATACTTGTCTCTTGTCTTAATAAAATCTATATTTTCCATCACAATAGCTAAGAACGTCTCCAATTTAAAAGAAAGGTTCTCCAGAACCAGAAAAGGAGTGACCCTTCTGAAAACAGGAGCCACGATACAATGAAATAACCAATAGCCAATAAGAGCCTTCCTGGAAGCCACATGTGTCACACACGATTTAAGCCAGATGGCATACCGGAGGGTCACCAAGTTAACTGTGACATGAGCAGCAAAGCAATCAGACACCAAGGAGGCCTCACAGGGAAGTCGGAGGCATGGAGGAGCTGGGAAGAAAGACTCCTAAGGTCCTCCACTGGGGCGTCAGCAACAAGGCCTTGTAGGAGCTGAGAGGCCGAAGCAGAACAGGCTTACTATCCCAGAAAGAGGCAAAAGCAGAATGCAGGGCGGAGCCGCAGCCACAAAAATCGGCTTATAAAAAAAGTAAATCTTTTAGCCCACCAGATCGCTAAGAAAAGCATCCTCCTCTAGGGGGAGGGCAGTGCTCTTAGAAAGGCAGTGGGGGGGGGGGGGGGAATGATGGAGGCACTGCCTACTTGGTGATCAAATAGTCAGGAAATGGAAATAGAGCATCAGTCCTCTTAGAGGAGGACACGAGCCTATCAGAATGTTTCCGCTCCTTGATAAGCAGACATTGAAAGTCCTCGTGGTGTGAAAAGGTCAGAGGAGGAGGTCCGTGTTGACTAAATGAGACTTTGCTTTGGCAGATAGGATGCTCCTCTTGGAAATGCAAGTTTTTCCGCATTTCTCGGATCAGTGACTGCATGGCAGACCCCAGCTGATCCTCCCTGCTAGGTCAAAGTTGGTGGGATCCCTACAGAGGTGGATTGGACTTGCAAAGAAGCAGACTCACCGGCAGACGTTCTGTCAAGGGACCAGTTCGATGAATACACAGATAGTAACCTACTTGGAGAGCGTCTGGCCCTTTTAAAGGGGCCTACTCCTGGAGGGCGAGCAGGAAGACTCATCCTGGCGGAGCACTGAGGGTCTAGTGGGAGGAGTTGCATGAGAGGGAAGTCGATGAATAGCTTGGACCATGGTCTGGGACAACTTGGAAAGGTCACCTATGGCCAAGGAAGGGAACTAGAACATTCCGGAGGGGCAAGCTCCTGACAGGGAGGGCCAGAGGGTTCCTGGAGAGTAGACTCAGGATAAAAGGGGTACTTCGGTGGAAAACTTTTTTTTTTTTTTTTTTTTCAATCAACTGGTGCCAGAAAGTTAAACAGATTTGTAAACTACTTCTGTTAAAAAATCTTAATCCATCCAGTACTTATCAGCTGCTGTATAATACAGAGAAAGTTATTTTCTTTTTGAATTTCCTTTCTGTCTGACCACACAGCTCTCTGCTGAAACCTCTGTTTGCGTTTTGTGTGAAATGAATAAAACTAAAATAATAAAAATGCAGCAGACCTGCTGAGCGGGTTATGTCTGCCTCCTACGGACACTAGGCTTAAACCGGTTAGCCTAATGTAGGTAGGAGGGGTATAGCCTGTCTAGGTGGAGCAAACACCTTTTTACAACCTAGTGTCAATATACTATACTCCTATACTCCTGGCGCTGTGTCCTACAATGCAATCCACAAAAAAATATAGCTTTATTTTCAAAAATAGAAGGAACTGTGTAATAATAATAAAACATATTTAAGATAAGGCCAAATGTGCTCCCTACTGTAAAATAACAGAAATATTTAAGGTCACCTCTAAGTTCTGCTGACCTGTATAAAAGCATTAATGGAACATCTCTGAAATTTTTGATAATTTAGTGGACATAAATTAAATCGGTTAAATACTTTAATTTTATGGAATAATCTATTCTGTAAAAAAAAAAAAAAAAAAAAAAATTGAAGCATAGAAACCTTCAATGCACAGTGAACTTTTGCTTTTATAAAAAGAGTTATGATGTAAGTCCCCATATACCGGAAAAAATATGCTGCAGATTCACCACAGATTTCATCTCGGGAACACAGAAAAAGGCGAAACGTACTGTGAAAATCACAACATTGCTGCATGGAGATGAGAATGATAAATTGAATGTACTGCATTCCGCTGCAGATTTTTACTTATGCAAACCCACTGATAAAATCTGCAGTACATTTAGAATGTGCACATTCACCCCTAATAAGCAAAAAGAAAGAATGAATTGCACAGTTGTATAATTTTAGTGATGGGAGGCATAAAAGCAGTAAATTCTCTTTGAAAACCTTGCCTTAAATAAAAAAATAAAATAAATAAACAAAAAAAAAAAAAAAAAAAAAAGGTTCCTTTGTTTAAGCTGCTTCAAGAATTAAGACAAAAATTAGGCTCATGTCTTGTAACGGCAACCCATCCTGCAACCTACTCCTTAACCATACGGCACACAGCTCAACAACAACTAATGCCATCATTACCTTTGATATAGTCCACAAGTCTGGCAAGCAAGGTTTCCCGTTCTAGAATTAGATGCTTCCTTATACTTGGTCTTTTCACTAGGTCTTTATGTCTCTGAAAAGCTTGTAGAAGCTGGAATATAATACAATAATATGAGTAATTAGAAGAAAATAACAAATATATATATATATATATATATATATATATATATATATAATCAAGAGTCAATAAGGCTGTATTGTTAACCCCTATAGCTTTTCTGCTTCTCTGTTTTCTTGAACACAATTCCACACAAACTGTCCATGAACATGAAGCTGTAAAAACATACATTGGACAGTATACATTTTTTCTGTCTAGAAAAGGGTAAAGGCTGCAATGTGCACTGAGCCTGCAGTCATGCAAGTCATGTAAGTTATATATGTTATAAAGGCAAATATTTTCTGGACCGCCAAACTGGTTTTTGATCCTGAAGAGGTAAAGTTTAAATGTAGGCCTTTAAATGGGCATGGTCATAGATACTTGTCTGTCACATATCAGTGTTCAGACCCCAACCGATCATGAAAACGAGCAGAGAGTAGGTTTCAGACACAGAAAGGGTTGCATGGCTGCCAGCTTCTTTCCCCTGCTCTCTCTCATAATCAGTCGGAGTCTGAGTGTTCAAGGACATGTCAAAAGTTTTTTTTCCTTTGGCAGGTGTGCTTATCCAAAGGATAGGGGATAATATGTCTGATCGCGGGTGTCTTGCCGCTGGGGACCCCCGGGATCTCTGGGCTGGCAACAGTGGCATCCGGAACAAGGAAGCTTGGAGCTTCCCTGTTCGTGACGCCAAACCCCCTCCGTCATGCCTCCTCCCATAGCCATGAATGGAGAAGGCGTGGCGGATGTAGTCACCAGTCACCCGGCACAGAATTGAGTTTGCTTCGTGCATAGATGACTAGGGTGCCTCACTGGAGATCGCAGGGGTCCCCAGTGGCGGGACCCCTACGATCAGACATCTTATGCCCTATCCTTTGGATAGGGGATAAGATGTTTTTCGGCAAATTACCCCTTTAAAGCAGTTTCGACACTATGAACACTTCCTACTACCCACAGGATAGGGGATAAGTGTACGATTGCTAGGGGTCTGAGCACTGGGACCCTCCGCAATCTCCAGAACAAAGATGTCCTGAATTTCACATCTGAATGGAGTGGAAAATGGAGCCACTTTTACATTCATAGTCTAGGGCAGTGCCAAATATAGCTGAGTACTGTACTCCACTAACTTCAGCACTCAAATAGATGAATAGCGCTGTGCACCGCCATTCCATTCAGACGGGAGCTTCATGAGTCCTGTTCTCAAGATTGTGCTCCAGTGAGTATTACTTCTTTAGTTATTCGCCATTGTCACCAGTTTTTAAAAAGCTTTCACAAGGATGGAAAAACCCTTTAAACTATTTGATTCTAGCACATACCTGTTGTGGACTGTCTTGTATATCAGAGAAATAGGATTTAAGCTTGCTTGCTATTTTTTCTTCTGCCGGCTCAATTATCCTTTCATATTGAGAAACTGCAGCTCTCCATAAAGGCTGTAGGACAATGACATTCCTATGAGTATCATTGGTGACGGTGTATTAGCCTTCAGACTCTGCCATAGTAGGAGACATCTTACCTCTGTATATGGGTTGTAGTGCACAGGGTTCAATCCAGCAAAAGGTTCAAACAACTTTCTAGATCGCTGGGCATGATCATCACCAGAGGGCAGAAAGTAAGCCAACTTCTCATGCATCATCCTTATAGTGAACACCTACAGAAGTCACAATACACCTTATAATGGTGACGCAATAAATACACAATGTCAAAGCCAAACATCCAAAGACATCAACGTTATTATAAAGATTAGATTCTGTCTACTCTATATGGTTTTATGCACAGTGTTGGTTTATGTAGCTGCTGTATATTTAACAAAACAGAACTGGATCTTAAAAGGGGTACTCTGCTGCAAAACATCTTATCCATTATCCAAAGGATAGAGGATGAGATGTCTGATCGCGGGGTCCCTGCGGATAGAGGATAAGTTGTATTAGGCTGCAGTTCTCCTTTAAACAAAAATAAACATGAACATATGTGGTATTGCCACGTGCGCAAATGTCAAAATAAACCGCACAGTAAATGGAGTGTATGTAAAAAAATAATAATAATAATAAAAAATACCATAGCCCAGAATTGCTTATTTTGGTCACTTTATATACCATAAAAAAAAAAGCAATCAGAGTCCCATCAAAACAAAAATGGTACCAATACTACAGATGGGGGCGCAAAAAAATTCCCTCATACAGCCCATACACGGAAAATTAAAAAAAGTTATTGGGGTCAGAAGAGGACAATTTTAAACAAACTAGTTTTAGTACAAAAAAGGAGAATTTTGTTTACTTACCGTAAAATCTCTTTCTCGAAGGATCCATTGGGGACACAGACCCTGGGTGTATGCTGCTGTCTCTAGGAGGTGTGACACTATGGTAATAAAAAAAAGTCAGCTCCTCTCAGCAGGATATACCCGCCTTCAGGCTCTGAGCTAGTAAGTTTAAGTTCCAGAGCAATAGGAGGAGACCAACAGGTCAAAGAAAACCCAAAACTGTCCGAGAACCAGAAGAAAAAATACAACTGAACACACCCTCGGACAGAGAACCAAAGGAAAATCCCAAAAAGGGCGGGAGCTGTGTCCCCCAATGGATCCTTCAAGTAAGAGATTTTACGGTAAGTAAACAAAATCTCCTTTTCTCTATCAGCTCCATTGGGGGACACAGACTGTGGGACGTACCAAAGCCGTCCCTTGGGTGGGCAGATAAGTAATCAGGCGGACGGCCGATCCACTGCCACCTGCAACACTTTACGACCCAGACTAGCATCAGCCGATGCGAAAGTATGAACTCGGTAAAACCTCGAGAAAGTGTGCAAGGACGACCAGGTAGCCGCCTTGCAAATCTGCAAGGGCGAGGCTCTATTCTGGAGAGCCCAGGATGCCCTAACAGAACGGGTAGAATGAGCCACAACTCTGAAAGGAGGAGTCTTCCCCTTACAGCGATAGGCTTCCGAAATAGCGGACCGAATCCACCGGGAAATGGTGGCCTTGGAAGCAGGTTGTCCCTTGCGACGACCTTCCGTAAGGACGAAAAAGGAATCACACTGGCGAAGCGTAGAAGTGATGGAGAGACAGACCGAACAGCCCGAACTACATCCAGCTTGTGGAGTAAGCGCTCCTTAGGATGAGAAGGAGCAGGACAAAAGGACGGGAGGACAATGTCCTCATTGAGATGAAAGGCCGAGACCACCTTAGGTCAAAAGGAAGGATATGGCCGGAAAACGACCTTGTCCTGGTGGATCACCAGAAATGAAGAATGGCAGGAAAGAGCTGCCAGTTCAGACACCCTCTGGATGGAGGTGATAGCAACAAGAAACGCCACTTTCCAACAAAGGAGGCGGAGAGACACCTCTCTAAGGGGCTCAAAGAGTGCACCCTGGAGGGCACTCAGAACCAAATTTAAGTCCCAAGGGGGAGAGGGGGAGCGATAAGGAGGAACAGCGTGCGCCACTCCTTGCAGGAAGGTCCGGATATGAGAATTAGAAGCCAGAGGCTGCTGGGAAAGAACAGCAAGGGCCGAAACCTGACCTTTAAGGGAACTGAAAGACAACCCCAGTTCCAACCACGACTGCAAAAAGGAGAGAAGACGGGGAAACGAGAAGGTTACCGGGGAGAAGTCCTGAGCTTCACACCAACGAAAATAAGACCGCCAAGTACGGTGGTAAATTCTTGCGCAGGAGGGCTTACGAGCCTTGAGCATGGTGTGAATGACTTGGGAAGAGATCCCGCGGGCCCTCAAAACCGCGGTCTCAACCGCCACGCCGTCAAATGCAGCGACTGTAAATTGGGGTGGCAAAGAGGACCCTGGGAGAGTAGGTTCGGGCAGAGCGGAAGGCACAGAGGAGCGTCGTCCAGGAGCCTGACTACGTTGGCGTACCACGACCTTCGGGGCCAATCTGGAGCTTCCAGAATGGCGGGGACGTCCTCCGCCTTGAGCTTCCTCAGCAAGGAAGAGCTGAAGAGGAGGGAACAGATAGGGTAGGGCAAACCCCGCCCAAGGAATCACTAGGGCGTCCACGGCCAGAGCCTGAGGGTCCCGGGACTTGGACACAAACGGAAGGATCTTCCGATTGTGCCGGGACGCAAAGAGGTCCATGTCCGGAATGCCCCAGAGGTTGCAGAGCTGCGCGAAGACCTCCGGATGAAGAGACCACTCGCCGGGGTCGGGTGAGGACCGACTGAGGAAGTCCGCTTCCCAGTTGAGCACTCCCGGAATGTGAATCGCCGAAATGGCCGGAACCTTGCTTTACGCCCAGGTGAGAATCTTGGCCACCTCGGCCATGACATTTATGTACGCCACGGCCATGGCGTTGTCCGACTGAACGCGGACAGGACGGGACTGAAGAAGGGACTCCCAATGAAGAAGACAAAGAAGAATCGCCCGTAATTCCAATATGTTTATCGGAAGAAGGGTCTCCTGGGGAGACCAGAGTCCCTGAACCGTCCAATCCCTGAATACGCCGCCCCAGCCCGACAGGCTGGCATCCATTGTAACAACCTGCCAGTGAAGGGGAAGAAACGACCGCCCTTGGAGAAGAAGGGGGGAGCGGAGCCACCAAGCAGAGACTGACGGACCCTGCGAGGGAGAACAATCTGACGATCGAGGGACAGAGGAGGCCTGTTCCATCGAGAGAGAATCGCCAGTTGAAGGGGGCAGTAATGAAACTTGGCAAAGGGTACGGCCTCCATAGTTGCCACCATCTGACCCAGGACTTCCATACAAGTATGGATGGAGACTGATACCTGGGTCCGAAGGGAGCAGATCCCCGACCGGAGCGCCAGACGTTAGTCCGGCGGAAGACAAATTCGGGCAGGGGCCGTGTCGAATTGAAGTCCCAGAAAGGTTAGAGACTGGGTAGGACGGAAAACTGACTTGTCCCAGGTGACCATCCACCCGAAGAGAGTCAGAGTGTGGAGAGTGACGTCCAGATTCTCCAGAGTCTGGGCTCTGGTTGGAGCCTTGAGGAGAAGGTCGTCCAGATAGGGAATCACGAGATTCCCCTCGACCGTAACAGGCCCATCACTGGCGCAAGGATCTTTGTAAAAACCCGAGGATACGTGGCTAGACCAAAGGGGAGGGCTACGAATTGAAAGTGCCCCTCCGGAAGCACAAAGTGGAGGTACCGATGATGGCCCGGAAATATTGGCACATGGAGGTAGGCATCCTTGATGTCCACCGATGAAAAGACCTCTCCTTGTTCCAGGGTCGCCACCACCGAATGGAGAGATTCCATTCTGAAGTGGCGGATGAGAAGGTGACGGTTGAGACTCTTGAGGTCTAGGATTGGTCGCACAGAACCGTCCTTCTTGGGGACCACAAAAAGATTTGAATAGAAACCCTGAAAACGTTCCGCTGGAGGAACGGGGACGATAACCCCCTGGAGAAGCAGAGACTGGAGTGCCGCTCAAAATTGCTTCGCCAGGAGGAGGAGACCAGGGGGCCTGGGATCGAAAAAAGCGATCCCTCGGAAGGGAGGCGAATTCGATCCGGTAACCGTTGGACACCACGTCCCTGACCCAAGAGTCCTGAATGTGTGAGGTCCAGATGTCTCGGAAAAACAAGAGACGACCTCCCACCCGAAAAGAAACCGCGGGTGGGGGCCTCACTTCATGCAGAAGTGGGTTTGCGGTTGCCCAATTTGGGCGCAAAACGGCCGGACCGGTTGGAGTCCGACTTCCAGGACGGGCATGCCCAGAACAAGGGAGCCTTCTTGTCCCTCGAGGGCACCTGCCCGGACCCTTTACTGGGGCCAGAGGTCCGAAAGGAAAAAGGACTTCCTTTGGGAAGTAGGGCGAGCCTTATTTTGAGGTAACAAGGAACTCTTACCTCCCGTTGCCTCAGAGATAATCTCATCAAGGCGTTTGCCAAAAAGACGAACATCCGTAAAGGGTAGCCCAGTGAGAGACCTTTTAGAAGCGGCATCCGCATTCCAAGCTTTAAGCCACATAGAGCGGCGGAGAGCCGCTAGGTGACCCACAGCAAAGGCAGAACAACGGGCTGACTGCATGGAAGCTGTGCACAGAAAGTCCCCAGCTTTAGCGCATTGGAGAGCCAGAGCAGATAGATCCTCTGGGGGGGGGATCCCTCCAAGATATCCTGATGGAGCTTTTGGCACCACTCCGACAGGGCCTTGGACACTCATGTCGAGGCGATGATAGGAAGAAGAGAAGAGCCAGTTGCTTCAGAAGCAAACTTCGCTAAAGATTCTACCTTCTTGTCCGTGGGATCCTTGATGGCAGCGGCATCTGCCAGAGGCAGTGTAGTCGCCTTAGAGATCTGGGAGATTGGTGGATCCACTGAGGGAGGGGAAACCACCTTAGCTACAAAGTCCATGTCAAATGGATAACGTTCTTGAATTGCCTTGACTCCCGGGAATCTCTTGTCTGGATATTTCCATGCGGATTCCAGAATGTCGTCAAAGTCAGCGTGAGAGCTGAACCTTTGAGGTGCTGGCTTAGCACGATGAAAGGATACTCCTGGATTGACATCCAAAGATCCTGGGTCCTCCAAGTGAAAGGGGTCTCTTATGGCTTTCACCAATGAGTTCACTGTTGCAATTGAGTCTGAGCGGTCCTCTGAGTCAGATGCCGGCTCGGAAGCCTCGTCCACCAGTTCACCAGGGGAATGTGAATGAGTAGAGGCAGTCCTGGAGGGGGGCAAACCAGACCGGGTACGCGGCTCTGGCGTGGCAAAGTGGCGACTCCGAGAACTTCTTCTGGAGCAGCGACGTTTGTGCCCAGATGATGGGGGGGGGGGACCTGCAAGGGGAACGCTCACGTCTATCTGAAGACTCAATGGAAGAGTCAGACGAGGCACCCCTAGCACGCTTGTGAAAGCATGAAGTATGAGGAGACAAGGAGCGGGCCCTCTCAGAGGTCCTGCGCAGGGAAGACCCCTTCAAGGCGGACACCACTTCCCGGGAGGCCTCAGCCACCGAACGGGAGACTTGGGTCAAGTCAGCCATATACTGGGTCAGGGAAGAAACCCAGGCAGGAGGAGCGGCTGAACCCACCGGGCAGCAGTGGGGGAGCAGTGGAGCAGGCAGGGCAAGTGGGCTCAGCAGAGCCAGACATCTTGGTATTACAGTGCTTACAAATATAATAAGTCACTGAAGATCCAGGTTTCTGTTTAGAGGGAGGAACAGCCCTGGGTACGGACATAATGTGGGAAAAAGGAGACAGTCTGTGTCCCCTGTGAGCTGCAGTGAGGAGAACTCGCTCCGTGCAGCCAGAGAGACTGAACAGGCCAGCCAATAGGAAGGGAGGGGCGTGCCTCAAGCAAGGCACACAGTAACAGACCCCTTCACACTGAAAATCGCGCCCACGGCGCTGATTGGAGGCTGCTTCGCGCCTCTGAGAGCTCCCAGCCATGTGGGCGGAGCTACAGACCATCCAAGAAGAACTGTCATGGCGCCCGCTCCTTGTTTCGAGCGTCATGTCTAGCCGCATATGCGCTTGGGGGAATAGAGCGGGCGGCCTAATTGCCGGCAGACGGCCGGCGAAAGTGAAAGTGAGCCGGCGCTGAAGCGCCCGGCTCGTAGCAGCGCTGTGGCTTGTCAGCAGCGTATAAGGCACTGCCGGCAAAACGAAAGTAAGCCAGCGCTGAGAGCGCCCGGCCCGAAAACAGCGCCGCGGCTGACAGCCGCATATAAGGCGCTGAACGTAGCAGCGCCAAACACACATACAAGTAAAGTGCCCCCTAATACATGCCCCCTCAGGTGCCACTGCTCCCCCAGAATAAAGTGCAGCCCCTGTATAAGCCAGCCTCATAACCTGAAGGTGGGCCAAAAACAGGGGGTCTCCAGAGGTTGCGAGTCCATACCTATGGTGAAAAAGGGGTACTTACCTCAGTCAGAAGAATTTACCTAATGGAGTCTTCAGTGAAGTCTTCAGTCAGCTTTTTGTCCCTGCATCGCGCCTGGCTGATATGCGCGAGCGAGGCGAGCAGAGAAATAGGGGGACCTGGACCCATGAGGTACCAAGCCAGACGCTGACCGTTGGCGAGGGGGGGGGTGAACAGCGCATATACGCAATGTCTGTGCCCCCTTACTCGCAATGGGGAAACAGGGAACCGGAGTCCCTGAGCCCCCACCTGAAAACATAAAAGAAAAAGGAATTAAAAAAACTAACACGTCCCTATACTAGGAAAATAAAAAATCTGAAGACCTGGTCTGGATAATCCAGACCATGTCCACCTCCTTCAGACACTAAGCTTAAACTGACTAGCTCAGAGCCTGAAGGCGGGTATATCCTGCTGGGAGGAGCTAACTTTTTTTTTATTACCATAGTGTCACACCTCCTAGAGACAGCAGCATACACCCATGGTCCATGTCCCCCAATGGAGCCGATAGAGAAAGTTAAAAAATTTTTTAAAGAAGTATAAACAAAATGAAACCTATATCATTTGGGTATTGTTGTAATCGTATGGACATAATGCATAAAGATTATGTGTATTTTTACCAAAAACTGCCCCCAAAATTACAAAATGGCGGGATTTATTTATAAAAATGTTTTCCAATTTTGCTCCACAAATTTTTATTTTTTTTGCCGTAGATTTTTGTGCTGAAATGATTGACGTCATTACAAAGCAAAATTTGTGGCGTAAAAACAAGCCCTCATATACGTCTGTAGGTATAAAATTAAAAGTGTTATGATTTTTAGGTGAGGAGGGAAAAAAACGACGTTAAAAAATGAAAAATTCCTAAAGTCCTTAAAGGGGTTTTCCCTGCCAAAACTTTTTTTTATATATCAACTGGCTCCGGAAAGTTAAAGAGATTTGTAAATTACTTCGATTAAAAAATCTTAATCCTTGCAATAGTTATTAGCTTCTGAAGAGGAGTTGTTTTTTTCTGTCTAACTGCTTTCTGATGACTCATGTCCCGGGAGCTGTGCAGTTCCTATGGAGATATTTTCCCCCCCATCATGCACAGCTCCCGGGACGTGACATCATCATTGAGCAGTTAGACAGAAAACTTCAGAAGCTAATAACTATTGAAAGGATTACGTTTTTTTAATAGAAGCAATTTACAAATCTGTTTAAACTTTCCGGAGCCAGTTGATATACAAAAAAGTTTTTGCCTGGAATACCCCTTTAAGGAGTACTCCGCCCCTAGACATCTTATCCCCTATCCAAAGTATAGGGGATAAGATGTCTGATCGCGGGGGTCCCACCGCTGGGGACCCCCACGATCTCTCCTGCAGCCCCCCGTTCCTCAGTGCCACAGAGCGAGGATGGCTCTGTGGCTGATGATGGGTGATACAGGGGACGGAGTATCATGAAGTCACGGCTCTGCCCCTTCGTGACGTCACGCACCACCCCCTCAATGCAAGTCTATGGGAGGGGGTGTGAGAGTCTATTGGTGCTGCAGGAGAGATTGTGGGGGTCCCCAGCAGCAGGACCACTGCGATCAGACAACATATCCCCTATCCTTTGTATAGGGGATAAGATGTCTAGGGGCAGAGTACCCCTTTAAGGAATTAATAAGGCTGATCAGGAACACCACAGCTCAAAAACATCATTACTTTGTGAACATTACTAAATGACAGATGGAACTTTGTTCTAACATTATGAGGACTTGGCTGTCACAGATAAAAAACAGCAGACATGTAAACAGCCATCATATGGGATAACATATGAGCAATGACATAAACAAGTTTTACAGATCAGAATGGCTTCTACTGGAAAAAATAATTCCGATAGCTGCGGACTTCATGCAGTACATGCCCCTATTACACTGTAGCACTGATCACACCAGCTTGTACCTCTTGAAAACGTCTGCCAAGATTCTGAAGAGATTCTGGAGAGTATTTCTCATTTTTCCATAGGTGAGGAGTGTAACGTTTCCATAGCTGGCCGGTCAGATGTTCGCAGGCAGCTGTCCACTGCTCACATACAGTAATACCTGCTCTAAGGTTCTCCTTCACTGCAGGGAACGGGTCCGTCCATAGGTTCATCTCACCAAGGCTCTTTTGAACACAGCGCCCCAGCGTGTTGCCTAGAAAACACAGGGTGGAGTCTGTATGTATATATATATATATATGGGTAGTCCGCCCCTAGACTTCTCATCCCCTATCCAAAAGGATAGTGGATAAGTTGTCAGATAGTGGGGGCCCCGTCACTGGGGACCCCCGGGATCTCGGCTGCAGCATCCCCGCGTCAGTACTGCACAGAGCAAGCTCGCAAGGCGTAATGATGGGCAATACAAGGGCCGGAGCATCGTGACGTCACGGCTCCGCCCCCCTGTGATGTCACAATCCGCCCCCTAAACACAAGTCTATTGGAGGGGGCGTGGTGGCCTTCACGCCCCCTCCCATAGACTTGTATTGAGGGGGCGGGCCATGACGTCACGAGCGCGGAGCCGTGACGTCACGATGCTCCGGCCCCTGTATTGCCCGTCATTAGGCACAGAGCGAGCTTGCTCTGTGCAGTAATGACAGCGGGGTGCTGCAGAGGAGATCCCGGGGGGTCCCCAGCGGCGGGACCCCCGCGATCTGACAACTTATCCACTATCCTTTGGATAGGGGATAAGATGTCTTGGGGCTGAGTACCCCTTTAAAAGTTATCCCCAATAACTTGCTGATCTGTGGGGGTCCAACTGCTGGGATCCAGACCGATAACAAGATATTGCAGTGTTTCCCAACCAGGGTGCCTCCAGCTGTTGCAAAACTACAACTTCCAGCATGCCTTAAGGTGTAGTTTTGAAACAGTTGGAGGCACCCTGGTTGGGAAACACTGAGCTGCAGCGCCCATGCTTGGCCACAGTGAAACTGCTCATAGAACACTAAAGAAAAGTGAAGGATTTGCTATGTGTACATTCCACATTCGCTGATATGACATATTGGAATAATATTGGAATGACCAACCTACCAATGATCTCCAGCAAATGCTTCATACGGTGCTCAGGATAAGGGTCGTGCTCCGTCTGCCTCCACACATCATCCACAGTTTCCCTTGTAGTTTCGACAAGTTCCACAATTTCAGCCAAAGGCAGAGAGTTGAGGCTGTTGTAATACTGTAAATGCACCAGAAATGTGACAGACGTGCAGACGATCATCATACAACATTACAAAATCAGCAGGGGAATCATGATTTCATATTGTAATAAAATCATATAAATAGCCACACATTACAGATAATTCTGGCATGAAATACTGTGTAATAGGATATGGGCACACAAAAGCCAGCAGAGAGAGTATTCCATTATAGAGAGGGGGCGACGCCATGACTCCCTGACCATACATAAATTATTATTATTATTACTTGCAGAGGTCAAAACTTTCCATTAAAGGGGTACTCCGGTGTAAAACATTTTTTATTTATTTTTTTTAAATCAACTGGTGCCAGAAAGTTATACAGATTTTTTAATTACTTCTATTTAAAAATCTTTACCCTTCCAGTATTTATTAGCAGCTGTATGCTACAGAGGAAATTATTTTCTTTTTGAATTTCTTTTTTGTCTTGTCCACAGTGCTTTCTGCTGACACCTGATGCCCGTATCAGGAACTGTCCAGAGTAGGAGAAAATCCCCATTGCAAACCTATGCTACTCTGGACAGAGGTGTCAGCAGAGAACAATGTGGACAAGACAAAAAAATTCAAAAGGAAAAGAATTTCCTCTGTGTCATACAGCTGCTAAAAAGTACTGGAAGGGTAATGATTTTTTAATAGAAGTCATTTACAAATCTGTTTAACTTTCTGGCACCAGTTGATTTAAAAAAAAAAAAAAAAAAAAAAAAAAAAGTTTTCCACCAGAGTACCCCTTTAATGTTATTGTACAGCACCTGAAAGGTGTTATGTCATCACAGGGTCAAAAGCATGATCACCTGCCCCGAACACCAGCAGCTGGCGTTATGATGGGTCACTGCTCCCTCTGATGTTTTCACCCTCCAGGAATTGCCTGCTCAGCCAATCACAGGCTGAGGGAGCATTTCCTGCAGTATCCATAAGTCACAGGAAGCAGATAGAAGCAGGATCGGGAACCGTCTTGGATCAGGGAAGGTGAGTATGCAGGAAGCTGAGCTCATTTTAAAAGGGATTCTCCGCCCATAAACATCTTATCCCCTATGCAAAGGATAGGGGATAAGATGTCTGATGGCGGGGGTCCCACCACTGGGGGCCTCCGCAATCTCGGCTGTGGCACCGCAGCGTCCAGTGCACAGAGCAAACTTCGCTCCATGCCGAATGATTGGCAACGCTGGGCTGAGGCTCGTGACGTCAAAGTCCCGGCCTGCTCGTGACGTCATGGCCATGCCCCTCAATGCCCGCCAAGCCCCCTCCCATAGACTTGCATTGAGGGGGCGTGGCTGTGACGTCACAAGCGGGGCACGGCCATGATGTCACGAGCCTCCGGCGCTGCACCCGACGCTCTAAACAAACGCTGGGTGCAGCAGGGAGATCGTGGGGGTCCCATCGCTGGGGATCCTGCCCCTTTGGATAGGGGATAAGATGTCTAGGGGCGAAGTACCCCTTTAAAGCTAGTAAGTAATGGCTGACATCAGTAGCCGGGACTCCTCACTAATAATGAACATCAGTAATCATGTTGATGTCCGGCATTAACCGTTTAGATGCCAGAATCAAAGTAAACCACAGGCAGTTCTTCAGCTAACATGACAGCCTCTATGTCGTCCACTCATCACTCTGCTGCTTCAGCCGGCTGGAGAAGCAGAGCGTCGATAACACTGATCAGTGTTGTGCTATGGCATAATATTGAACAGTCTTTGCAATCGAAAGATTACATGTAATTGTCCCCTTTGGCGACTAAAAAAAACTGTAGAAAAAAAATAATGGAAAAATTATCAATAAATAACAATAAGCCCCTCCCCTGATAAAAGTTTATAACATCCCCCATTTCCCCATTTTCAAAAAATAAATTCAAAATAATATTAACAAACACAAACATATCTGGAATGACCACAAGCTGAAATGTCCGAACCATTAAAAAATAACTTTAATAAATCTTTATTTTCACCTTATTTTTAACAAATAAAGTATTAAAATAAAACAAAACCTATATAAATTGGTTATCATTGTAATCATATTGACCTATAGAATAAAGAGAACATTTTAACCGTAAAGTGCACTGTGACTCTCCCAATATGTGGCCATACTCTTTGGTTGGAGTCACATGTTTTTGTAGAAGAGCGCTCTGCTCTGCCTCCCAGGCTTATATCTCCAGTATGTAAGCCAGATGTAACATGATTCTACAGTGCTTGTTCACCTACTTGATATTGAACCTACTGTAAGAGAAAGGATAGTGATAACCTTAAAGTGTCATTTCAGGTAACTTTTCAGGATATGCTGTCATATGTGTGCACATAAGCTGTAGCACTATATCTGGCCAGAATGTAACTTGTACATGGCATTTTTCACCAGTTTTCACCATTTCTTTGCAGGTATGTCTAGTTTTATGTTCTCTAAACTGTGGGTGTAGATTAGCTGCTATGATGTCTCCAATACACTGCACACACGACCTCCGAGAAGCAGCATGGAGAACAGAATAGAGCAATACCTTAGCAGTGTGTGCTGTGAATCCAGTACTGGGGAGAGATCTACTACTCATAGTAAGCTGGTGTACCTACTGTCAGCTTCTGGCTCTCTCCAGACAATCCAAGCTCTACTCCCTCTTCCCACAATCTCTCTCTATAGTATCACCTGATCCATGTGAGCTGCTAATGACTCTTCTAGACACAAGAAGGGGTTAAAGGGGTACTCACGTGGAAAACTTTTTTTTTTTTTTTTTTAAATCAACTGGTGCCAGAAAGTTAAACAGATTAGTAAATTACTTCTATTAAAAAATCGTTATGTTTCCAGTACTTATTAGCTGCTATATACTACAGAGAAAGTTCTTTTCTTTTTTTTTTTTTTTTTTTTTTCTGTCCATGGTGCTCTCTGCTGACTCCTCTGTCCGTATCAGGAACTGTCCAGAACAGGGGCAAATCCCCATATCAAACCTATGCCGTTCTGGACAGTTCCTGATACAGACAGAGATGTCAGCAGAGAGCACTGAGGACAGAAAAAAAAAAAAGAAATCCAAAAAACAAAAGAACTTAACCTGTTGGGGACGAAGGGCGTATGCATACGCCCTTGCGTCCTGGTACTTAAGGACGAAGGGCGTATCCATACGCCCGTGGGAATTTCGGCCCCCGCCGCGCGCCGGGCGGGGACCGGGCCGGGGTGACTGCTGATATCTATCAGCAGGCACCCCGTGCAAATGCCCAGGGGGGTCATTAGACCCCCCCCATGTCGGCGATCGGCGCAAATCGCAAGTGAATTCACACTTGCGATTTGCGCCGATTCCGGGTCATTACGGGTCTATGGTGACCCGGTGACCCGGAATAGAAGGGGGATCGCGGGTGTCTAAGACACCCACGATCCCCCTAAAGCGATAGGAGTGAGGTGGCAGAGTTGCCACCCCTCCTATCTCTGCTATTGGTGGTCTAGACGCGACCACCAATAGCAGATCTGGGGCGGAGGGGTTTACTTTCGTTTTCCCCGTCCTGCCCTCCCACAATAGGCAGGGCAGAACGGGGAAAATGAAGAGGAGCGGCGCCGGAGTCCACTTACCCCTCCGGAGGCAGCGGAGCGACGGGGATCGGCGGCGGCGATGGAGATCTGCGGCGGCGTGCGGCAGAAGAGGACGGCTCCCGGATGCGGCGGAAGCCGGTGAGTAGTTGCATAGCAACATCTAGAGGGCTACAGTCTGAGACCACTATAGTGGTCTCTAGACTGTAGCCCTCCAGATGTTGCAAAACTACAACTCCCAGCATGCCCAGACAGCTGTTTGCTGTGTGGGCATGCTGGAATTTGTAGTTTTGCAACAGCTGGAGGTCTGCAGTTTAGAGACCACTGCACAGTGATCTCTATACTGCCCTCTAGATATTGCAAAACTACAACTCCCAGCATGCCCACACAGCTGTTTGCTGTCTGGGCATGCTGGGAGTTGTAGTTTTGCAACATCTGGAGGTCCACAGTTTGGAGATCACTGTTCAGTGGTCTCTAAATTGTAGCACTCCAGATGTTGCAAAACTACAAATTCCAGCATGCCCACACAGCAAACAGCTGTCTCGGCATGCTGGGAGTTGTAGTTGCGTACCTCCAGCTGTTGCATAACTACATCTCCCAGCATGCCCTTCTGTGATCAGACATGCTGGGAATTGTAGTTTTGCAACAGCTGGAGGCACACTGGTTGGAAAATACTGAGTTGGGTTCTGTTACCTAACTCAGTATTTTCCAACCAGTGTGCCTCCAGCTGTTTCAAAACTACAACTCCCAGCATGTACTGACAGACCGTGCATGCTGGGAGTTGTAGTTTTGCAACAGCTGGAGGCTCACTGGTTGGAAAATATTGAGATAGGTAACAGAACCTAACAGAAGGTTTTCCAACCAGTGTGCCTCCAGCTGTTTCAAAACTACAACTCCCAGCATGTACTGACAGACCGTGCATGCTGGGAGTTGTAGTTTTGAAACAGCTGGAGGTTTGCCCCCCCCCCCCCCCCCCCATGTGAACGTACAGGGTACATTCACACGGGCGGGTTTACAGCAAGTTTCCTGCTTCAAGTATGATCTGCGGCAAATTTTTCGCCGCAGCGCAAATTCCTAGCGGGAAACTCACCGTAACCCGCCAGTGTGAATGTACCCTAAAAACACTATACTACAATAACACCTAATAAAGAGTAAAACACTACACTACACTACACTACCACCTAATAAAGAGTAAAACACTACATATACACCCCCTTACACTGTCCCCCCCCAATAAAAATAAAAAACGTATTGTACAGCAGTGTTTCCAAAACGGGGCCTCCAGCTGTTGCAAAACAACAACTCCCAGCATTTCCGGACAGCCACTGATTGTCCAGGCATGCTGGGAGTTTAGCAACAGCTGGAGGCACCCTGTTTGGGAATCACTGGCGTAGAATACCCCTATGTCCACCCCTGTGCAATCCCTAATTTAGTCCTCAAATGCGCATGTGCTCTCTCACTTTGGAGCCCTGTCGTATTTCAAGGAAACAGTTTAGGGCCACATATGGGGTATTTCCGTACTCGGGAGAAATTGCACTACAAATTTTGGGGGGCTTTTTCTCCTTTTACCCCTTATGAAAAGGAAAAGTTGGGGTCTACACCAGCCTGTTAGTGTAAAAAAAAAACATTTTTTACACTAACATGCTGGTGTTGCCCTTTACTTTTTATTTTCACAAGAGGTAAAAGGAAAAAAAGACCCCCAAAATTTGTAACGCAATTTCTGCTGAGTACGGAAATACCCCATATGTGGGCGTAAAATGCTCTGCGGGTGCACAACAAGGCTCAGGAGTGAGAGCGCACTATGTACATTTGAGGCCGAAATTGGTGATTTGCACAGGGGTGGCTGATTTTACAGCGGTTCTGACATAAATGCAAAATAATAAATACCCACATGTGACCCCATTTTGGAAACTACACCCCTCACGGAATGTAATAAGGGGTACAGTGAGCATTTACACCCCACAGGGGTCTGACAGATTTTTGGAACAGTGGTCTGTGAAAATGAAAAATTTAATTTTTTTGTTTGCACAGCCCACTGTTCCAAAGATCTGTCAAACGCCAGTGGGGTGTAAATGCTCACTGCACCCCTTATTACATTCCGTGAAGGGTGTAGTTTCCAAAATGGGGTCACATGTGGGGGGGTTCACTGTTCTGGCACCACGGGGGGCTTTGTAAATGCACATGGCCCCCGACTTCCATTCCAAACAAATTATCTCTCTAAAAGCTCAATGGTGCTCCTCCTCTTCTGAGCATTGTAGTTCGCTCGCAGTGCACTTGACGTACACATATGGGGTATTTCCATACTCAGAAGAAATGGGGTTACAAATTTTGGGGGGCATTTTCTCCTATTACCCTTTGTAAAAAAGTAAAATTTGGGGGAAAACCAGCATTTTAGTGGAAAAATATTTTTTTTTCATTTACACATCCGACTTTAACAAAAAGTTGTCAAACACCTGTGGGGTGTTAAGGCTCACCGTACCCCTTGTTACGTTCCTTGAGGGGTGTCGTTTCCATAAGAGTGTGCAATGTTTTTTTTTTTTTTGCTGTTCTGGCACCATAGGGGCTTCCTAAATGGGACATGCCCCCCAAAAACCATTTCAGAAAAACTCACTCTCCTAAATCCCATTGTCGCTCCTTCCCTTCTGAGCCCTCTACTGCGCCCGCCGAACACTTGACATACACATATGAGGTATTTTCTTACTCGAGAGAAATTGGGTTACAAATTTTGAGAGGATTTTTTTCCTTTTACCCCTTGTAAAAATTCAAAAACTGGGTCTACAAGAACATGCCAGTGTAAAAAATGAAGATTTTGAATTTTCTCCTTCACTTTGCTGCTATTCCTGTGAAACACCTAAAGGGTTAACACACTTACTGATTGTCATTTTGAATACTTTGAGGGGTGCAGTTTTTATAATGGGGTCATTTATCGGGTATTTCTAACCATTTCAAATCCACTTCAAACCTGAACTGGTCCCTGAAAAATTCCGATTTTGAAAATTTTGCGAAAAATTGGAAAATTGCTGCTGAACTTTGAAGCCCCCTGATGTCTTCCAAAAGTAAAAACTCGTCAATTTTATGATGCAAACATAAAGTAGACATATTCTATATGTGAATCAATATATAATTTATTTGGAATATCCATATTCCTTATAAGCAGAGAGCTTCAAAGTTAGAAAAATGCAAAATTTTCAAATTTTTTATGAAATTTTTGCATTTTTCACCTAGAAAGGATGCAAGTATCGCCGAAAATTTACCACTAACATAAAGTAGAATATGTCACGAAAAAACAATCTCGGAATCAAATTTATAACTAAAAGCATTCCAGAGTTATTAATGCTTAAAGTGACAGTGGTCAGATTTGCAAAAAATGCTCCCGTCCTTAGGGTCATAATGGGCTCCGTCCCCAAGGGGTTAATATACAGTACTGGAAGGATAAAGATTTTTTTATAGAAGTAATTTACAAATCTGTTTAACTTTCTGGCACCAGTTGATTTAAAAAAAAAAAAAAAAAAAAAAAAAAAAAAAAAAAAAAAAGAGGTTTTCCACGTGAGTACCCCTTTAAGGGTCTGTGCTCCTTCTTACAGACAGAATCTGCATGAATGCACAATTCCTGTAATATAAGCATTTCTTTATGATATTGGATCAGGATAGATCCTGGATAGAGTTTATAAAGACGCAAACAAATCTGAACTAGTCTTAAACAAGATTTTTAATTATTTTTTATTATAATTTTTTTTTTTTTTTTTTTTTTTTTTTTTTTTAAGAAATATAATTATTTGCCTTTTATTGATTTTTTTTTTTAAGAAATATAATGATTTGCCTTTTATAGGTTTTTTAAATCACTGAAGTCAACTAGAAAAGAACCAAAAAAAATGTATACAAACTGATCAGTTTACTAACATTACTGTGTGCATGGATGCAGGCTTGATGGTCTAATGCAGGGCAAATGTATATGTCCCCAGTGTTATAAAGAAGAATCTATACTCACTTTTTCAATAGTTTGAAACAAGCTCAAGAAATGAGCCGCTCTCTCTCGAACACCAGGTTTACTTCGGCTTTCAGCAATGTCAGTCCAGAACTGAAATTCATCAGAAGGAGTCAGAATTCCTGCAAAATAAAGTGACTGATTTTATGTGGACTGCTTCAGAATAATCATTAAAGGGGTACTCCACTGGCCAGGGTTCGGAACATGTTCCCAATGTTGGCCAGTGGCGTTCCCCTTTAAAGAAAAAAAATATATAATTTCCAATTGCTTCTTTTAATGTTTGTTTCTGTTCCCATCCGCATTATGCACATTCACCCAACAAACAGAAGGCACAATAGCTGTTATGTGTCCATTATAACCGAATAAGAGTGAAGTGACTATTTTTTTATTATAATATAAACAGCAAATATAGATTTAGGGTAGGGTCACACGTGTCGTATTTTGCTGCATATTTTCTGCAGCTGATTTTGTTACCCATTTATGTCACTGGGTAGAAAATATGCAGCAAAATACGGCACGTGTGACCCTACCCTTATGGTGGATTAAGAGCTGTATATTATTACTTACAAAATCACAACCTACCTTGCAAGTCATCTTCTCCTCCAGTCTTAGAGCCCCCCCTGCTGGCAGCAGTCCTCCGCAGCACACTGCCCAGACCAGCCTCTAAGTCACTAAGCAACGTTTGAAGTTTGGGATCAAACTCCTTACTCCATTTATCATCCTTAGTACAATCAGAAAATGGTAATAAGTAACAATACAATACATTCCATTAACTCTTCTATAATTGTTAGCAGAACGTTGAATTGTAAAACGTTCAATTTTGAGAACCCCAAATGGCCACTGACATTTGGGAAAACTTTTCATAGGACAGTACATGAAAAGTTATGACACTTTGTAATGTATTTTAAGGGGGGGGAATTACAGAGCCTCAATGTGACCTCCTGCTGTGATGGGTGGAATTTCCAGAGCAGCTCCGAGACCCAGTGATGCAGAGCAGACTCAGGGAGGAAGTTGAGTCATGAATAGGACACGCCCCCTCGAGAGCAGAGGATGTGAAGGCAAGTGAGCAGCAGAACAGAGGTATGACACGCCCCCTCGAGAGCAGAGGATGTGAAGGCAAGTGAGCAGCAGAACAGAGGTATTTTTTAGAGAAATACAGGTGTTAGACACATAAACATTATATGTGAATATTCAGGATTTAGTAATGACTAACATATGCATTTTTGGTGGAATATGGGACTTTTTTGTGGGGAAAAAAAGGGGTATTTAGGGATTGTCAAGTAAAGGGGAATTGAGATGGGACACATCTAACAAGATCAATGGGAGTAATAGGAAGCAAAACCTCACTACTCCACCCTTGGGGAGGAGCCCAAACTTTAGGGGAGGGTGGCCAAGGCCCCTTACATTGACAAAGGAGTGTGACTGAGGATCCTCCCATATAAAGGAATGAACAGCAAAGGATCCTCCCATCTATAGGAGGGAACAGCAGAGAATATACCATCTATAGGGAAGAATGACAAAGGATCCTCCAATCTATAGATGATAATTAGGTTCGGGATGAGTCTACTTGGCTTTCTGCTTTATTTCAGGATCCCATTAACTAAAGTGGTAAATCACAATCATTAGATTGTTTTCTTGCATTTTTTTTCTGTTATCATGCTATCACATGAAATACAAAAGGTAAAAGACCTGCCGGCTGCTAACCTTCAATAACAAAGGAGCAAATATCTGCCGGACCGCCTGGTACAGGGTATTGATAGGCGAGTCTAACATGGAGGAAACAAGGACATTCTCATGGAGGTTCTCCTCAGTGATGACTTCTGGACGGATTTTAAAAAACACAAGAGCCTTCTCCTTGGTATCACCAGGTTCAACCTGAAAGAACAGAAGCAGAAAAACATCAAATCATGGTTCACAGGAACACTAAACTTTCAGGGGGAACAGCAAAGGACCCCCCATCTATAAGGAAAAACAGCAGATGATTCCCCCCCCCCCCCCACATCTATAAGGAAGAACAGCAGAGGACCCCCCCCATCTATAAAAGGAAGAACAGCAGAGGACCCCCCCATCTATAAGGAAGAACAGCAGATGGACCCCCCCATCTATAAGGAAGAACAGCAGATGACCCCCCCATCTATAAGAAAGAACAGCAGATGACCCCCCATCTATAAGAAAGAACAGCAGATGACCCCCCATCTGTAAGAAAGAACAGCAGATGACCCCCATCTATAAGAACAGCAGATGACCCCCCATCTATAAGAACAGCAGATGACCCCCCATCTATAAGAAAGAACAGCAGATGACCCCCCATCTGTAAGAAAGAACAGCAGATGACCCCCCATCTATAAGAAAGAACAGCAGATGACCCCCCCCCCCCCCCATCTATAAGGAAGAACAGCAGAGGACCCCCCATCTATAAGGAAGAACAGCAGAAGACCCCCCCCCCCATCTATAAGGAAGAACAGCAGATGATCCCCCCCATCTATAAAAGGAAGAACAGCAGAGGACCCCCCATCTATAAAGGAAGAACAGCAGAGGACCCCCCATCTATAAGGAAGAACAGCAGAGGACCCCCCCATCTATAAGGAAGAACAGCAGATGACCCCCCCCCCCCCATCTATAAAGGAAGAACAGCAGAGGACCACCCATCTATAAGGAAGAACAGCAGATGACCCCCCCCCCCCCATCTATAAAGGAAGAACAGCAGGGGACCCCCCATCTATAAGAAAGAACAGCAGATGACCCCCCCATCTATAAGAAAGAACAGCAGATGACCCCCCATCTATAAAGGAAGAACAGCAGGGGACCCCCCATCTATAAGAAAGAACAGCAGATGACCCCCCCATCTATAAGGAAGAACAGCAGAGCCCCCCCCATCTATAAAGCAGCAACAACAGAGGCTCCACCCAGCTATAGAGGTGAACAGCAGAGGATGCCTACTACCATAATGAAGAGCAACATAGTACTCCCATCTATAGGGAAGAACAGTAGATGATGAGACCATCCATAACCCACCCATCTATACCTTGTATATCTTATACCTTATTAGGAGGGCAGTACCCAGGCCCCACACCCTGTATATCTAATTAGACAGCAAGACCCAGGCCCCACACCCTGTATATCTAATTAGACAGCAAGACCCAGGCCCCATACAATGTATAACTTATAACTTATTAAAGAGCAGCACACATGCCCTGCACCCTGTATATCTTATACCTTATTAGAGAGCAGCACCCGGGCACCGCACCCTGTATATCTTATACCTTATTAGAGAGCAGCACCCGGGCACCGCACCCTGTATATCTTATACCTTATTAGAGAGCAGCACCCGGGCACCGCACCCTGTATATCTTATTAGATAGTATCACCCGGGCCCCGCACCCTGTATATCTAATTAGACAGCAAGACCCAGGCCCCATACAATGTATAACTTATAACTTATTAAAGAGCAGCACACATGCCCTGCACCCTGTATATCTTATACCTTATTAGAGAGCAGCACTCGGGCCCCGCACCCTATATATCTTATACCTTATTAGAGAGCAGCACCCGGGCCCCGCACCCTGTATACCTTATTAGAGAGCAGCACCCGGGCCCCGCACCCTGTACATCTTCTACCTTATTAGAGAGCAGCACCCGGGCCCTGCACCCTGTACATCTTATACCTTATTAGAGAGCAGCACCCGCGCCCCGCACCCTGTATACCTTATTAGACAGCAGCACCCGGGCCCCGCACCCTGTATACCTTATTAGAGAGCAGCACCCGGGCCCCGCACCCTGTATACCTTATTAGAGAGCAGCACCCAGGTCCCGCACCCTGTATACCTTATTAGAGAGCAGAACCCGGGCCCCGCACCCTGTATATCTCATACCTTATTAGAGAGCGGCACCCGGGCCCCGCACCCTGTATACCTTATTAGAGAGCAGCACCCAGGTCCCGCACCCTGTATATCTTATTAGAGAGCAGCACCCAGGCACCGCACCCTATATATCTTATACCTTATTAGAGAGCAGCACCCGGGCCCCGCACCCTGTATACCTTATTAGAGAGCAGCACCCAGGCCCCGCACCCTGTATACCTTATTAGAGAGCAGCACCCGGGCCCCGCACCCTGTATACCTTATTAGAGAGCAGCACCCGGGCCCCGCACCCTGTATACCTTATTAGAGAGCAGCATCCGGGCCGGCACCCTGTATACCTTATTAGAGAGCAGCACCCGGGCCTCGCACCCTGTATATCTTATACCTTATTAGAGAGCAGCACCCGGGCCCCGCACCCTGTATACCTTATTAGAGAGCAGCACCCGGGCCCCGCACCCTATATACCTTATTAGAGAGCAGCACCCGGGCCCCGCACCCTGTATACCTTATTAGAGAGCAGCATCCGGGCCGGCACCCTGTATACCTTATTAGAGAGCAGCACCCGGGCCTCGCACCCTGTATACCTTATTAGAGAGCAGCACCCAGGCACCGCACCCTATATATCTTATACCTTATTAGAGAGCAGCACCCGGGCCCCGCACCCTGTATACCTTATTAGAGAGCAGCACCCGGGCCCCGCACCCTGTATACCTTATTAGAGAGCAGCACCCGGGCCCCGCACCCTGTATACCTTATTAGAGAGCAGCATCCGGGCCGGCACCCTGTATACCTTATTAGAGAGCAGCACCCGGGCCTCGCACCCTGTATATCTTATACCTTATTAGAGAGCAGCACCCAGGCCCCGCACCCTGTATACCTTATTAGAGAGCAGCACCCGGGCCCCGCACCCTGTATACCTTATTAGAGAGCAGCACCCGGGCCCCGCACCCTGTATACCTTATTAGAGAGCAGCACCCGGGCCCCGCACCCTGTATACCTTATTAGAGAGCAGCACCCGGGCCCCGCACCCTGTATACCTTATTAGAGAGCAGCACCCGGGCCCCGCACCCTGTATACCTTATTAGAGAGCAGCACCCGGGCCCCGCACCCTGTATACCTTATTAGAGAGCAGCACCCGGGCCCCGCACCCTGTATACCTTATTAGAGAGCAGCACCCGGGCCCCGCACCCTGTATACCTTATTAGAGAGCAGCACCCGGGCCCCGCACCCTGTATACCTTATTAGAGAGCAGCACCCGGGCCCCGCACCCTGTATACCTTATTAGAGAGCAGCACCCGGGCCCCGCACCCTGTATACCTTATTAGAGAGCAGCACCCGGGCCCCGCACCCTGTATACCTTATTAGAGAGCAGCACCCGGGCCCCGCACCCTGTATACCTTATTAGAGAGCAGCACCCGGGCCCCGCACCCTGTATACCTTATTAGAGAGCAGCACCCCGGCCCCGCACCCTGTATACCTTATTAGAGAGCAGCACCCCGGCCCCGCACCCTGTATACCTTATTAGAGAGCAGCACCCGGGCCTCGCACCCTGTATATCTTATACCTTATTAGAGAGCAGCACCCAGGCCCCGCACCCTGTATACCTTATTAGAGAGCAGCACCCGGGCCCCGCACCCTGTATACCTTATTAGAGAGCAGCACCCGGGCCCCGCACCCTGTATACCTTATTAGAGAGCAGCACCCGGGCCCCGCACCCTGTATACCTTATTAGAGAGCAGCACCCGGGCCCCGCACCCTGTATACCTTATTAGAGAGCAGCACCCGGGCCCCGCACCCTGTATACCTTATTAGAGAGCAGCACCCGGGCCCCGCACCCTGTATACCTTATTAGAGAGCAGCACCCGGGCCCCGCACCCTGTATACCTTATTAGAGAGCAGCACCCGGGCCCCGCACCCTGTATACCTTATTAGAGAGCAGCACCCGGGCCCCGCACCCTGTATACCTTATTAGAGAGCAGCACCCGGGCCCCGCACCCTGTATACCTTATTAGAGAGCAGCACCCGGGCCCCGCACCCTGTATACCTTATTAGAGAGCAGCACCCGGGCCCCGCACCCTGTATACCTTATTAGAGAGCAGCACCCGGGCCCCGCACCCTGTATACCTTATTAGAGAGCAGCACCCGGGCCCCGCACCCTGTATACCTTATTAGAGAGCAGCACCCGGGCCCCGCACCCTGTATACCTTATTAGAGAGCAGCACCCCGGCCCCGCACCCTGTATACCTTATTAGAGAGCAGCACCCGGGCCCCGGCTCTTCTCGCTGACAGGGTGAACTCGTTGCCATCATCCAGAAAGCGATGAACCTCCTTGCAGTCCCCCAGCTGCTCGCCGTCGGTCAGCCCGAAGTAGTTGTGCACGGTGCTGAGGATGAAGTCCTTCCTCCGGTCCCCTCCCGCCGGCATCTTCCCTCGCTCCACAGACAGCAGTCCTGACACTTCTAGGTGGCCGGAGGAGGTTGTTGAAGAGCCGCTACCATAGCAACAACTGCCTCCCCAAATATGGCGGCGACGTAAGGACGCGCTCGTGTACGTAGGGGAGACGCGCACAGAGCAGGTGAGGAATGTACGGCGCCCTCTGCAGGACACTGCGCAGGTTTACATCACTGTGGAGTCTTGTTGACGATTCTATTACTTCTTATATCTAAATAGAGAAAAGGACTAGTCCCTTAAAGGGGGTCTCCAACCTCTGTGCTACCACATGGGCCACTCAGGATGCAGCCAAAATCTCACCCTCCAAACTGTGGACCACCGGATATTGCAAAACTACAACTCCCAGCATGCCCGGACAGCCGTTGGCTGTCCGGGCATGCTGGGAGTTGTAGTTTTGCAACAGCTGGAGGACCACAGTTTGGAGACCATTGAACTATCATAAGGCTAATATTCTTTTTGTTATAAATTTTTTTGTTTTACGAATGATATGGTGCCATTATTTATTTCTATGCACAATACATTGGTGCAATATTTGAACTAAATGTTTCAGATTGGTTTCCATACACAAAACGGGGAGCCGTGACCCTAGTATATAGTCATTAGTATATAGCGGCAGTATATAGTGATCAGTATATTGCAGCAGTATATAGTGATCAGTATATTGCAGCAGTATATAGTGATCAGTATATAACAGCAGTATATAGTGATCAGTATATAGCAGCAGTATATAGTGATCAGTATATAACAGCAGTATATAGTGATCAGTATATAGCGGCAGTATATAGTGATCAGTATATAGCAGCAGTATATAGTGATCAGTATATTGCAGCAGTATATAGTAATCAGTATATAGCGGCAGTATATAGTGATCAGTATATAGCAGCAGTATATAGCAGCGGTATATAGTAATTTGTATATAGCGGCAGTATATAGTAATCAGTATATAGCAGCAGTATATAGTGATCAGTATATTGCAGCAGTATGTAGTGATCAGTATATTACAGCAGTATATAGTAATCAGTATATAGCAGCAGTATATAGTGATCAGTATATAACAGCAGTATATAGTGATCAGTATATTGCAGCAGTATATAGTGATCAGTATATAACAGCAGTATATAGTGATCAGTATATTGCAGCAGTATATAGTGATCAGTATATAGCAGCAGTATATAGTGATCAGTATATAGCAGCAGTATATAGTGATCAGTATATAGC
This sequence comes from Hyla sarda, assembly GCF_029499605.1. Classification (NCBI taxonomy): domain Eukaryota; kingdom Metazoa; phylum Chordata; class Amphibia; order Anura; family Hylidae; genus Hyla; species Hyla sarda. The sequence continues at coordinate 39,201,077 of NC_079190.1, read as the reverse complement.
AGCAGTATATAGTGATCAGTATATAGCAGCAGTATATAGAGATCAGTATAAAGCAGCAGTATATAGTTATCTATATATATATTAGCAGTATAAAGTGGTCAGTATATAGCAGCAATATATAGTGATCTGTATGTAGCAGCAATATATACTGATCAGTATATAGCAGCAGTATATAGTGATCAGTATATAGAGGCAGTATATAGTGATCAGTATATAGCAGCAGTATTTAGTGATCAATATATAGCAGTAATATATGATGAACAGTATATAGCAGCAGTATATAGTAACCAGTATATATAGCAGCAGTAAATAGTCATCAGTATATTGCGGCAGTATATAGTGAACAGTATATGGCAGCTGTATAAAGGGAGCAGTATATAGTGATCTGTATATAGGAGCAGTATATAGTGATCAGTATATAGCAGCAGTAAATAGTGATTAGTATATTGTGGGATTATATAGTGATCAGTATATAGCGGCAGTATATAGTGATCAGTATATAGCAGCAGTATATAGAGATCAGTATGTAGCAGCAGTATATAGTGATTAGTATATTGTGGTATTATAAAGTGAACAGTATATAGCAGCTGTATATAGTGATCAGTATATTGCAGCATCCAAAAATATATGGAGACATTTATGTCTACAGTGAAAAGCAGGGAAATGATGCCGCCATATGATGTACATTTACACAATACCTAATGCCAGAATGCAGAACCGAAGAGTAACAAGAGAAAAAATGTTGCTACTCCATTGGCGCTCCCATATAGGATCCGAAGTCATGCGCGTTCACTATCAAATAGCTTTATTGATACAAGTATTAAATAAACAAACAAAATCAAAGTATAAAAGCAGCAAACATTTAAAACAGCAAGACGCGTTTTGGGAGGGTGATCTCCCTTCTCAATTGCAAATAAAATAGTGATCACTATATAGAGAATAGAGATCGCTATTTTATTTGCAATTGAGAAAGGGAGATCACCCTCCCAAAACGCGTCTTGCTGTTTTAAATGTTTGTTGCCTTTATACTTTGATTTTGTTTGTTTATTTAATACTTGAATCAATAAACCTATTTGATAGTGATCACGCATGACTTCGGATCCTATATGGGAGCGCCAATGGAGTAGCAACATTTTTCTTCTTCCTACTCTTCTATAAACCTACAAGTCCTGGCCAGGACACCGTCCTACCTACTGCCGGCTTGCATACCCCTGAACGCCGATCCTACGACACCCTCATAGAGGGCCCCTACAAAGATATACCAAGGCTACACGAGGCGCCTCCATCCCCTTCTTACATTTTCTTCAGAATGCAGAACCGGGCAGGAGCAATTCAGCCTTGGCATTTATGGGCCCCCAAATTGCACTGGCTGTGTGGTGAATAGTGTTGAGCAGCATAGGCCATATTCGAATTCGCGAATATTCGCGAATATATGGACAAATATTCGCCCTATATTCGCGAATATTCGCATATTCGCAATACCCTCGATTTATTTTCGCATGCGCGAAAATCGCGTATGCGAACATTTGCATAAACATTACACAAACGAAAATTCGCATATGCGAAAATTAGCATATGCTAATATTCGCATGTGCGAAAATTCGCATGACAGTTTCACACAGTACTATTAGAGCCTTCTTTACACCAAACAAGCTGGAAGGAGAGAGGGATGATCACTGTGATGTGTACTGTGAAAAAAATAAATAAAAAAAAACACGAATATTCGTAATTACGAACATATAGTGCTATATTCGCGAATTCGCGAATATGCGATATTCGCGAATAAAATTCGCTTTGCGAATATTCGCGAGCAACACTAGTGGTGAATGGGAAATATGTTTGTGGGACAGTAGAAAATGTCTGATGGAGCTGGATATAACATTTACCGAACACAAACTGCTCTAAGCTGCACCCAGATCTGTTGACGGAAACAGAGAGACTCCATGTGGAATGGAAATTTCCCGCTCTTTAAAGGGGTACTCCAGTGGAAAATATATTTTTTTTAAATCAACTGGTGCCAGAAAGTTAAACAGATTTGTAAATTACTTCTATTAAAAAAATCTTTACCCTTCCAGTACTTATTAGCAGCTGTATGCTACAGATGAAATTCTTTTTTTTTTTTATTGCTTTTTTGTCTTGTCCACAGTGCTCTCTGCTGACACCTCTGTCCATGTCAGGAACTGTCCAGAGCAGGAGAAAATCCTCATACCAAACCTATGCTGCCCTGGACAGTTCCTGACATGGACAGAGGTGTCAGCAGAGAGCCCTGTGGACAAGACAAAAAAGAAATTCAAACATCAAAGAATTTCCTCTGTAGCATACAGCTGCTAATAAGTACTGGAAGGATAAAGATTTTTTAATAGAAGTAATTTACAAATCTGTTTAACTTTCTGGCACCAGTTCATTTTAACAAAAAAGTTTTCCCCCGGAGAAACCCTTTAATACAGACAGGGTCACACAATAGACGCTTGTTTTAGTGATCTGTGGACCCCACCAGTCATATACTTATAATGTGATAGGTGGTGTTAGAATATTACAGTAGAAACGAGAAGTGTCTGGCACCGTTAATGCAATATGGATGGGAGTGTAACACTGGTTGAATGGTAGCGTAAAACGTGTATCAGTCCTGATATTTCTTATCAAGAAAGTTCAGAAGTAAATATCCACGGCAATGAATAAGAAACAGTGATAATGCACTCACCGCCGGTCACGATGCAAAAATTTAAGCTTTACTCCAATAGACTGCAATAGCTTCAGTGGACAGGTTCACAGGGAGCTCGGATGGAACAGGTGAGGTGGGGGCGTAGCGGAGGGGCGGAAACTAGTTTTGCGTTCTGAGGTGCTTCCTCTGGCCCATACGGGCCAGAGGAAGCGCCTCAGAGCGCCATACTAGTTGCCGTATGGGCCAGAGGAAGCACCTCAGAACGCGAAACTAGTTGCCGTACGGGCCAGAGGAAGCACCTCAGAACGCGAAACTAGTTGCCGTACGGGCCAGAGGAAGCACCTCAGAACGCGAAACTAGTTGCCGTACGGGCCAGAGGAAGCACCTCAGAACGCGAAACTAGTTGCCGTACGGGTCAGATGAAACACCTCAGAACGCGAAACTAGTTGCCGTATGGGCCAGAGGAAACACCTCAGAACGCGAAACTAGTTGCCGTACTGGCCAGAGGAAGCACCTCAGAACGCGAAACTAGTTGCCACCCCTCTGCCATGCCCCCGCCTCACCTGTTCCATCCGAGTTTCCTGTGAACCTTACCACTGAAGCTATTGCAGTCTGTTGGCATAAATGTTGAATAAAGCATGAATTTTTACATCGTGACCGGCGGTGAGAGCATTATCACTGTTTCTTATTCATTGCCGTGGATGTTATAATATTATACTGTATAATGTGGTAGGTGATGTTATAATATTATACTGTATAACATAATAGGTGATGTTATAATATTATACTGTATAATGTAATAGGTGATGTTATAATATTATACTGTATAATGTAATAGGGGATGTTATAATATTATACTGTATAATGTAATAGGGGATGTTATAATATTAAACTGTATAATGTAATAGGGGATGTTATAATATTATACTGTATAATGTGATTTATTTATTTTATTTAATTTATATAGCGCCTACAGATTCCGCAGCGCTTACAATTATGGGGTACAAACAAAGACAAGTATACATTATACAGTATAATATTATAACATCACATGTGATGTGATGTTATAATATTATACTGTATAATGTAATAGATGATGTTATAATATTATACTGTATAATGTGTCAGGTGATGTTATAATCTGTGGACATGCCCTTTAAAGGGGTATTCCAGGCCAAAACTTTTTTTTATATATCAACTGGCTCCGGAAAGTTAAACAGATTTGTAAATTACTTCTGTTAAAAAATCTTAATCCTTGCAATAGTTATTAGCTTCTGAAGTTGAGTTGTTGTTTTCTGTCTAACTGCTCTCTGATGACTCACGTCCCGGGAGCTGTGCAGTTCCTATGGGGATATTCTCCCATCATGCACAGCTCCCGAGACGTGACATCATCATTGAGCAGATAGACAGAAAACTTCAGAAGCTAATAACTATTGGAAGGATTAAGATTTTTTAACAGAAGTAATTTACAAATGTAGATTAACCCCTTAAGGACCAAGGACGTACCGGTACGTCCTTGGTCCTGCTATCCCGATATAACGCAGGGTTACACAGTAACCCCGCGTCATATCACAGCGGGCCCGGCGTCATAGTGAAGCCGGGACCCGCCTCTAATAGCGCGCAGCGCCAATCGCGGCACCGCGCGCTATTAACCCTTTAGCCGCGCGCTCAGAGCTGAGCCGCGCGGCTAAAAGTGAAAGTGAAAGTTGCCGGCTAGCTCAGTCGGGCTGTTCGGGATAGCCGCGGCTAATCGCAGCATCCCGAACAGCTGACAGGACAGCGGGAGGGCCCCTACCTGCTTCCTCGCTGTCCGATCGCCGAATGACTGCTCAGTGCCTGAGATCCAGGCCTGAGCAGTCATGCGGCAGAATCGTTCTTATGAGAAACCAGTGATCAATGATGGAGATCAGTGTGTGCAGTATTATAGGTCCCTATGGGATAACAATGATCAGTATAAGAGATCAGTGTGTGCAGTGTTATAGGTCCCTATGGGATAACAATGATCAATGTGTGCAGTGTTATAGGTCCCTATGGGATAACAATGATCAATGTGTGCAGTGTTATAGATCCCTATGGGAGCTATAACACTGCAAAAAAAAAGTGGGGAAAAAAAAGTGAATAAAGATCATTTAACTCCTTCCCTATTAAAAGTTTGAATCACCCCCCTTTTCCAATAAAAAAAAACACAGTGTAAATAAAAATAAACATATGCGGTATCACCGCGTGCGGAAATGTCCGAATTATAAAAATATATAATTAATTAAACCGCTCGGTCAATGGCGTGCGCGCAAAAAAATTCCAAAGTCCAAAATAGTGCATTTTTGGTCACTGTTTATATAATTTAAAAATGAATAAAAAGTATTCAATGCAAAAATGGCACCGTTAAAAACTTCAGATCACGGCGCAAAAAATGAGCCCACATACCGCCCCATACACGGAAAAATAAAAAAGTTATAGGGGTCAGAAGATGACAATTTTAAACGTATTAATTTTCCTGCATGTAGTTATGATTTTTTCCAGAAGTCCGACAAAATCAAACCTATATAAGTAGGATATCATTTTAATCGTATGGACCTACAGAATAAAGATAAGGTGTCATGTACTACGTAGAAACGAAAGCCCCCAAAAGTTACAAAACTGCGTTTTTTTTTCAATTTTGTCGCACAATGATTTTTTCTTCCATTTCACCGTAGATTTTTGGGCAAAATGACTGACATCATTACAAAGTAGAATTGGTGGCGCAATAAATAAGCCATCATATGGATTTTTAGGTGCAAAATTGAAAGAGTTATGATTTTTTAAAGGCAAGGAGCAAAAAACGAAAATGCAAAAACGGAAAACCCCCCGGTCCTTAAGGGGTTAAAAGGAGGATTTGGAGTGGCTCTTTGTTCAGACCGTAACCAATAGCAACCCGGGCTACCCAACAATATCACCTATACCCAAGGTGAATAAAAATATTACTAATTTACAAGAGAGAATTGGGGCTCAGGGTAAATGATGTGTGGAGACAACTGGCTTGTTATGTTAAATATTAATATTTATTAATTTATTATAGTAATCAATTTACTTAAATTGTAAGACGTGGTAAGTACCGTGACTCACAGGGCCCTTGTAAAGCCACGGCACTCCCTACAAATAATTATATAGTATGAATAAAATAAACATAAAATAATATAATACTATACATAAATATAAGATGTTAATAAAACATGATGATCCTACTGAGACCAATCAAGAGTTAAAAAAAAATCAAACAGATAGTCCTCTTTAGGGTTTGGACCTCTTTAAGGATTGGTAACTAATAGCAACCAATGGGGCTATTATGTATAGCAATATGTCCACAATCTGATAAGTCTTTTGGTGAATAGATTAATAGGTCAGTATCCAGTTCATTAAGGCATATCAATGTCCTGCAGCGCTGTTATAGATATATATCACTTGGTAACAGAGTTGTAATAGTTGCCGGCAATTGTAACAGTTAGTAGAATTAGTGTAAGTAGTTTAGCAGTTACAGTTATGAGCGGTAGAATGATACAGTTATGCTCACCGCCCCGGGACCGATGCTTGTCAGGATGCTGTTGCTCTTTGGGGATGCTGCAATCCCTCCTGCGGCTCTTGGGGATAGTTGGGGATGCTGCGATCCCTCCTGCACTCTCTCCTGTGTACTTGGCTGGAACAAACACCGTTGAATCTCTCACTGCGGGAGAGGACACTGCTGGGAGACTCTGCCGTCTCCTATGATAGAAGGGCCGTGGCTGGCGGTGGGCTCCGAGTGTTGTAGCTCCAGCGCTTATGATGATATTATTTATACTGCTGCTGAGGAAAAGACTGAGTATAGTCTTGAAACGCGTCCAGCCCCCTAATATGACCATTGAGACCATTTACACAAGCCCTCTGTGAGCTCCACAACAATTGGTGTCCTACCCGGTCAGTTGCCAGCCACGTACAAGCTCCTTGAAGCCACGAGGACGCGGTCGCTTCTCTGAGCAGAAGCGCTGGAGCTACAACACTCGGAGCCCACCGCCAGCCACGGCACTTCTATCATAGGAGACGGCAGAGTCTCCCAGCAGTGTCCTCTCCCGCAGTGAGAGATTCAACGGTGTCTGTTCCAGCAAAACACATAGGAGGGACCGCAGGAGGGATCGCAGTATCTCCAACTATCCCCAAGAGCCGCAGGAGGGACCGCAGCATCCCCAAAGAGCAACAGCATCCTGACAAGCATTGGTCCCGGGGCGGTGAGCATAACTGTATCATTCTATCGCTCATAACTGTAACTGCTAAACTACTTACACTAATTCTACTAACTGTTACAATTGCCGGCAACTATTACAACTCTGTTACCAAGTGATATATATCTATAACAGCGCTGCAGGACATTGATATGCCTTAATGAACTGGATACTGACCTATTAACCCCTTAAGGACGCAGGACGTAAATGTACGTCCTGGTGCGATGGTACTTAACGCACCAGGACGTACATTTACGTCCTGTGCATAACCGCGGGCATCGGAGCGATGCCCGTGTCATGCGCGGTTGATCCCGGCTGCTGATCACAGCCAGGGACCCGCCGGCAATGGCCGACGCCCGCGATCTCGCGGGCGTCCGCCATTAACCCCTCAGGTGCCGGGATCAATACAGATCCCGGCATCTGCGGCAGTGCGCGATTTGAATGAATGATCGGATCGCCCGCAGCGCTGCTGCGGGGATCCGATCATTCAGAACGCCGCACGGAGGTCCCCTCTCCTTCCTCCGTGCGGCTTCCGGCGTCTCCTGCTCTGGTCTGAGATCGAGCAGACCAGAGCAGGAGATGACCGATAATACTGATCTGTTCTATGTCCTATACATAGAACAGATCAGTATTAGCAATCATGGTATTGCTATGAATAGTCCCCTATGGGGACTATTCAAGTGTACAAAAAATGTAAAAAAATGTAAAAGTAAAAGTAAAAAAAAATGAAAAATCCCCTCCCCCAATAAAAAAGTAAAACGTCCATTTTTTCCTATTTTACCCCCAAAAAGCGTAAAAAATAAATTTTATAGACATATCTGGTATCGCTACATGCGTAAATGTCTGAACTATTAAAATAAAATGTTAATGATCCCGTACGGTGAACGGCGTGGACGAAAAAAAAAAAGTCCAAAATTGCTACTTTTTAAATATATTTTATTAAAAAAAATTATAAAAAATGTATTAAAATTTTTTTATATGCAAATGTGGTATCAAAAAAAAGTACAGATCATGGCGCAAAAAATGAGCCCTCATACCGCCGCTTATACAGAAAAATAAAAAAGTTAAGAGGTCATCAAAATAAAGGGATTATAAACGTACTAATTTGGTTAAAAAGTTTGTGATTTTTTTTAAGCACAACAATAATAGAAAAGTATATAATCATGGGTATCATTTTAATCGTATTGACCCTCAGAATAAAGAATACATGTCATTTTTACCATAAATTGTACGACGTGAAAACGAAACCTTCCAAAATTAGCAAAATTGCGTTTTTCTTTTTAATTCCCCCACAAAAATAGTGTTTTTTGGTTGCGCCATACATTTTATGATATAATGAGTGATGTCATTACAAAGGACAACCGGTCGCGCAAAAAACAAGCCCTCATACTAGTCTGTGGATGAAAATATAAAAGAGTTACGATTTTTAGAAGGCGAGGAGGAAAAAATGAAAACGTAAAAATTAAATTGTCTGAGTCCTTAAGGCCAAAATGGGCTGAGTCCTTAAGGGGTTAATCTATTCACCAAAAGACTTATCAGATTGTGGACATATTGCTATACATAATAGCCCCATTGGTTGCTATTAGTTACCAATACTTAAAGAGGTCAAAACCCTAAAGAGGACTATCTGTTTGGTTTTTTTAACTCTTGATTGGTCTCAGTAGGATCATCATGTTTTATTAACATCTTATATTTATGTTTAGTATTATTTTATGTTTATTTTATTAATACTATATAATTATTTGTAGGGAGTGCCGTGGCTTTACAAGGGCCCTGTTAGTCACGGTACTTACCACATATTACGTTTAAGTAAATTGATTACTATAATAAATAAATAAATATTAATATTTAACATAACAAGCCAGTTGTGTCCACACATCATTTACCCTGAGCCCCAATTGTCTCTTGTAAATTAATTTACAAATCTGTTTAACTTCCCGGAGCCAGTTGATATATAAAAAAAAGTTTTGGCCTGGAATACCCCTTTAAGCTGTGCTGCGGTTCCCTGTGAAGTGTGCAGTAGATGACTTGGCACCACTATATATTAAGATGTTTTCAAAATAGGAGGGGTCCTAAAGGTTAGACCCGACCATCCATAAAGTGACAGAATGAGATGAGAATTCCCTGGTGAGCCCTATAACATGATAACATGGTTCTATAATAGAATATAATGTGCTGGCCCATAGACATCTTTCTGCACTGACAGCTGGAGGCCGCGGGGAGGCGACAGTCCGGTGACTACCCTCAGCCCCCAGTGCTCCTCTCAGCTCCTATAGGCCGGCGCGCGGTGTGACGTCATCAGCAGGCGCCGCTCTCATTACACGGCCAGTGAATCAGTGCGCTCCCGCCCGGGCTGCTGTGAGTACCGGCGCTGAGAGGTAACAATAGCCGGGGAGAACCGGGAGGGACGGACGGGGCACTCATTGTACGGAGGGGGGAGACGGACAGGATGATCACAGCCCTCCCCCACCCCGGGGGCCCCGTATACTCATCTACCGGCGCTGTCATCCGTATGTTCGGCGGACATGTAAGGAACGTTATATGGATAGAGCGGGGCCCGGCCATTGTCTGCCCCATCAGCACCCTGTATTCATTGTATGTGGGTGTATACAGGAGGGGACACTATATACCCCTATATACTGTATTCATAGGAATACATGAGACTATATACCCCTATATACTGTATTCATAGACCTACATGACACTATATACCCCTATATACTGTATTCATAGACCTACATGACACTATATACCCCTATATACTGTATTCATAGGAATACATGACACTATATACCCCTATATACTGTATTCATAGGAATACATGACACTATATACCCCCTATATACTGTATTCATAGGCATACATGACACTATATACCCCTATATACTGTATTCATAGACCTACATGACCCTATATACCCCTATATACTGTATTCATAGGAATACATGACACTATATACCCCCTATATACTGTATTCATAGGCATACATGACACTATATACCCCTATATACTGTATTCATAGACCTACATGACACTATATACCCCTATATACTGTATTCATAGGCATACATGACACTATATACCCCTAAATACTGTATTCATAGGCATACATGACACTATATACCCCTATATACTGTATTCATAGATCTACATGACACTATATACCCCTATATACTGTATTCATAGATCTACATGACACTATATACCCCTATATACTGTATTCATAGATCTACATGACCCTATATACCCCTATATACTGTATTCATAGACCTACATGACACTATATACCCCTATATACTGTATTCATAGACCTACATGACACTATACACCTATATACTGTATTCATAGGCATACATGGCACTATATACCCCTATATACTGTATTCATAGGCATACATGACACTATACACCTATATACTGTATTCATAGGCATACATGACCCTATATACCCCTATATACTGTATTCATAGACCTACATGACACTATATACCCCTATATACTGTATTCATAGACCTACATGACACTATATACCCCTATATACTGTATTCATAGACATACATGACACTATATACCCCTATATACTGTATTCATAGATCTACATGACACTATATACCCCTATATACTGTATTCATAGATCTACATGACACTATATACCCCTATATACTGTATTCATAGGCATACATGACCCTATATACCCCTATATACTGTATTCATAGACCTACATGACACTATATACCCCTATATACTGTATTCATAGACCTACATGACACTATACACCTATATACTGTATTCATAGGCATACATGGCACTATATACCCCTATATACTGTATTCATAGGCATACATGACACTATACACCTATATACTGTATTCATAGGCATACATGGCACTATATACCCCTATATACTGTATTCATAGGCATACATGACACTATACACCTATATACTGTATTCATAGGCATACATGACCCTATATACCCCTATATACTGTATTCATAGACCTACATGACACTATATACCCCTATATACTGTATTCATAGGCATACATGACACTATATACCCCTATATACTGTATTCATAGACCTACATGACACTATACACCTATATACTGTATTCATAGGCATACATGACACTATATACCCCTATATACTGTATTCATAGGCATACATGACACTATATACCCCTATATACTGTATTCATAAACATACATGACCCTATATACCCATATATACTGTATTCATAGGCATACATGACACTATATACCCCTATATACTGTATTCATAGGCATACATGATACTATATACCTATATACTGTATTCATAGGCATACATGACACTATATACCCATATATACTGTATTCATAGGCATACATGACACTATATACCCATATATACTGTATTCATAAACATACATGACCCTATATACCCATATATACTGTATTCATAGGAATACATGACACTATATACCCCTATATACTGTATTCATAGGCATACATGGCACTATATACCCCTATATACTGTATTCATAGACCTACATGACACTATACACCTATATACTGTATTCATAGGCATACATGACACTATATACCCCTATATACTGTATTCATAGGCATACATGACACTATATACCCCTATATACTGTATTCATAAACATACATGACCCTATATACCCATATATACTGTATTCATAGGCATACATGACACTATATACCCCTATATACTGTATTCATAGGCATACATGATACTATATACCTATATACTGTATTCATAGGCATACATGACACTATATACCCATATATACTGTATTCATAGGCATACATGACACTATATACCCATATATACTGTATTCATAAACATACATGACCCTATATACCCATATATACTGTATTCATAGGAATACATGACACTATATACCCCTATATACTGTATTCATAGGCATACATGACACTATATACCCATATATACTGTATTCATAAACATACATGACCCTATATACCCATATATACTGTATTCATAGGAATACATGACCCTATATACCCCTATATACTGTATTCATAGGCATACATGACACTATATACCCATATATACTGTATTCATAAACATACATGACCCTATATACCCATATATACTGTATTCATAGGAATACATGACACTGTATACTAGGGGTGTGAATCGCCAAGAATTTGGCGATTCGATTCGAATCGCGATACCAGTGTGGCGATTCGATATATCGCGATATATCGCGATACCGTCTAGGTGACGATACATCGCGATATATCGCCCACCTGGGAGCATTCATAGATCCCAATAGACGCCGCTGTCAGCTTTGACAGCGGCGATCTAGTACTCCGGCGCGCACTTTTCTCATGTTATCCCGGGCTGCAAAATAAAATAAAACGCACTTTCTCTTACCTGCCAAAGAGCCCCCGGAGCTCCGGTACAGGTGTTCGGTCCCCGGGCTGTATTCTTCTTACTTCCTGTTAGTCCGGCACGTCACATGGAGCTTCAGCCTATCACCAGCGGAGGCGGGACATCTCTGCGGCTGGTGATAGGCTGAAGCTCCATGTGACGTGCAGGGCTAACAGGAAGTAAGAAGAATACAGCCCGGGGACCGAACACCTGTACCGGAGCTCCGTGGGCTCGTTGGCAGGTAAGATAAAGTGCGTTTTATTAAAAATTCCACATCCCTAAAAGAATCGATTCAAAAATATTTTGAATCGATTCTGTATCGGCAAATGAAAAATCGCGATTATCGCGAGAGTCGATTTTTTCTTACATCCCTACTGTATACCCATATATACTGTATTCATAGGCATACATGGCACTATATACCCCTATATACTGTATTCATAGGCATACATGACACTATACCCCTATATACTGTATTCATAGACATACATGACACTATATACCCCTATATACTGTATTCATAGATCTACATGACACTATATACCCCTATATACTGTATTCATAGACCTACATGACACTATATACCCCTAAATACTGTATTCATAGACCTACATGACATTATATACCCCTATATACTGTATTCATAGGCATACATGGCACTATATACCCCTATATACTGTATTCATAGGCATACATGACACTATACCCCTATATACTGTATTCATAGACATACATGACACTATATACCCCTATATACTGTATTCATAGATCTACATGACACTATATACCCCTATATACTGTATTCATAGACCTACATGACACTATATACCCCTAAATACTGTATTCATAGACCTACATGACATTATATACCCCTATATACTGTATTCATAGGCATACATGAACCTATATACCCCTATATACTGTATTCATAGACCTACATGACACTATATACCCCTATATACTGTATTCATAGATCTACATGACATTATATATCCCTATATACTGTATTCATAGGCATACATGACTCTATATACCCCTATATACTGTATTCATAGACATACATGACACTATATACCCCTATATACTGTATTCATAGGCATACATGACACTATATACCCCTATATACTGTATTCATAGGCATACATGACACTATATACCCCTATATACTGTATTCATAGGCATACATGAACCTACATACCCCTATATACTGTATTCATAGACATACATGACACTATATACCCCTATATACTGTATTCATAGATCTACATGACACTATATACCCCTATATACTGTATTCATAGGCATACATGACACTATATACCCCTATATACTGTATTCATAGGCATACATGGCACTATATACCCCTATATACTGTATTTATCGACCTGCATGACACTATAAACCCCTATATAATGTATTCATAGGCATGTATGGCACTATATACCCCTATATACTATATTCATAGGCATACATGACACTATATACCCCTATATACTGTATATTCATAGGCATGCATGATACTATAAACCCCTATATAATGTATTCATAGGCATGTATGGCACTATATACCCCCTATATACTGTATTCATAGGCATACATGACACTATATACCCCTATATACTGTATTCATAGGCATACATGACACTATATACCCCTATATACTGTATTCATAGGCATACATGGCACTATATACCCCTATATACTGTATATTCATAGGCATGCATGATACTATAAACCCCTATATAATGTATTCATAGGCATGCATGGCACTATATACCCCTATATACTGTATATTCATAGGCATACATGACACTATATACCCCTATATACTGTATTCATAGACCTGCATGACACTGTATACCCCAATATACTGTATTCATAGACCTACATGGCACTGTATACCCCAATATACTGTATTCATAGACCTACATGGCACTGTATACCCCTATATACTGTATTCATAGACCTACATGGCACTGTATACCCCTATATAATGTATTCATAGACATACATGACACTATATACCCCTATATACTGTATTCATAGATCTACATGACACTATACCCCTATATACTGTATTCATAGACCTACATGACACTATATACCCCTATATACTGTATTCATAGACCTACATGACATTATATACCCCTATATACTGTATTCATAGGCATACATGAACCTATATACCCCTATATACTGTATTCATAGACCTACATGACACTATATACCCCTATATACTGTATTCATAGATCTACATGACATTATATATCCCTATATACTGTATTCATAGGCATACATGACTCTATATACCCCTATATACTGTATTCATAGGCATACATGACACTATATACCCATATATACTGTATTCATAGGCATACATGACACTATATACCCCTATATACTGTATTCATAGGCATACATGACACTATATACCCCTATATACTGTATTCATAGGCATACATGACACTATATACCCCTATATACTGTATTCATAGGCATACATGACACTATACCCCTATATACTGTATTCATAGGCATACATGAACCTACATACCCCTATATACTGTATTCATAGACATACATGACACTATATACCCCTATATACTGTATTCATAGATCTACATGAGACTATATACCCCTATATACTGTATTCATAGGCATACATGACACTATATACCCATATATACTGTATTCATAGGCATACATGACACTATATACCCCTATATACTGTATTCATAGGCATACATGACACTATATACCCCTATATACTGTATTCATAGGCATACATGGCACTATATACCCCTATATACTGTATTTATCGACCTGCATGACACTATAAACCCCTATATAATGTATTCATAGGCATGTATGGCACTATATACCCCTATATACTATATTCATAGGCATACATGACACTATATACCCCTATATACTGTATATTCATAGGCATGCATGATACTATAAACCCCTATATAATGTATTCATAGGCATGTATGGCACTATATACCCCTATATACTGTATTCATAGGCATACATGACACTATATACCCCTATATACTGTATTCATAGGCATACATGACACTATATACCCCTATATACTGTATTCATAGGCATACATGACACTATATACCCCTATATACTGTAGTCATAGGCATACATGACACTATATACCCCTATATACTGTATTCATAGGCATACATGGCACTATATACCCCTATATACTGTATATTCATAGGCATGCATGATACTATAAACCCCTATATAATGTATTCATAGGCATGCATGGCACTATATACCCCTATATACTGTATATTCATAGGCATACATGACACTATATACCCCTATATACTGTATTCATAGACCTGCATGACACTGTATACCCCTATATACTGTATTCATAGGCATGCATGGCACTATATACCCCTATATACTGTATTCATAGACCTGCATGACACTTTATACCCCTATATACTGTATTCTTAGACATACATGACACTGTATACCCCTATATAATGTATTCATAGACCTACATGACACTGTATACCCCAATATACTGTATTCATAGACCTACATGGCACTGTATACCCCTATATACTGTATTCATAGACCTACATGGCACTGTATACCCCTATATAATGTATTCATAGACATACATGACACTATATACCCCTATATACTGTATTCATAGACCTACATGACACTATATACCCCTATATACTGTATTCATAGACCTACATGACACTATATACCCCTATATACTGTATTCATAGACCTACATGACACTATATACCCCTATATACTGTATTCATAGACCTACATGACACTATACACCTATATACTGTATTCATAGGCATACATGACACTATACACCTATATACTGTATTCATAGGCAT
Organism: Hyla sarda; assembly: GCF_029499605.1. Taxonomy (NCBI): domain Eukaryota; kingdom Metazoa; phylum Chordata; class Amphibia; order Anura; family Hylidae; genus Hyla; species Hyla sarda. Next base: position 39,184,888 of record NC_079190.1, on the reverse strand, counting down.
ACATGACACTATACCCCAATATACTGTATTCATAGACCTACATGGCACTGTATACCCCTATATACTGTATTCATAGACCTACATGGCACTGTATACCCCTATATAATGTATTCATAGACATACATGAACCTATATACCCCTATATACTGTATTCATAGGCATACATGGCACTATATACCTCTATATACTGTATTCATAGACATACATGACACTATACCCCTATATACTGGATTCATAGACCTACATGACACTATATACCCCTATATACTGTATTCATAAACCTACATGACACTATATACCCCTATATACTGTATTCATAAACATACATGACACTATATACCCCTATATACTGTATTCATAGACATATTTACCCCTATATAATTGTATCTATACTGTATCGGTAGAAACATTATATACCCCTATATACTGTATTTATAGACATACATACTGTATAGACACACACATACCCTTATACTGTATGTATAGTCACTCATGACTCTGTATACCTCTTGATTCTGTATCTGTAGACATACATGAGTGTATATCCCTGTGGGTGGGTATATAATAGTGGACACTATATACATGTGTGTACTGTATCTGTAGATGTACATTAGCCTGTATACCTGTGTGAGTATATACACAGGACACTCCCCACCCCTGTGTGTATATAGGGCAAAACATTAACCTTTCTAATATACTTCATAATAATTTTATTTCCTCATAAGATTATATCATCACATTATACATTATATCATCACATTATACATTATATCATCACATTATACATTATAAGATTATATCATCACATTATACATTATATCATCACATTATACATTATATCATCACATTATACATTATATCATCACATTATACATTATATCATCACATTATACATTATATCATCACATTATACATTATATCACCACATTATACATTATATCATCACATTATACATTATACATTATATCATCACATTATATCATCACATTATACATTATATCATCACATTATACATTATATCATCACATTATACATTATATCACCACATTATACATTATATCACCACATTATACATTATATCACCACATTATACATTATATCACCGCATTATACATTATATCACCACATTATACATTATATCACCGCATTATACATTATATCACCACATTATACATTATATCATCACATTATACATTATATCACCACATTATACATTATATCATCACATTATACATTATATCACCGCATTATACATTATATCACCGCATTATACATTATATCACCACATTATACATTATATCACCACATTATACATTATATCATCACATTATACATTATATCACCACATTATACATTATATCATCACATTATACATTATATCACCACATTATACATTATATCATCACATTATACATTATACATTATATCATCACATTATACATTATATCATCACATTATACATTATATCATCACATTATACATTATATCATCACATTATACATTATATCATCACATTATACATTATATCATCACATTATACATTATACATTATATCATCACATTATACATTATATCATCACATTATACATTATATCATCACATTATACATTATATCATCACATTATACATTATATCACCACATTATACATTATATCACCACATTATACATTATATCATCACATTATACATTATATCATCACATTATACATTATATCATCACATTATACATTATATCATCACATTATACATTATATCATCACATTATACATTATACATTATATCATCACATTATACATTATATCATCACATTATACATTATATCATCACATTATACATTATATCACCACATTATACATTATATCACCACATTATACGTTATATCATCACATTATACATTATATCATCACATTATACATTATATCATCACATTATACATTATATCATCACATTATACATTATACATTATATCATCACATTATACATTATATCATCACATTATACATTATATCATCACATTATACATTATATCATCACATTATACATTATATCATCACATTATACATTATATCATCACATTATACATTATAAGATTATATCATCACATTATACATTACATCATCGCATTATACATTATATCATCACATTATACATTATATCATCACATTATACATTATATCATCACATTATACATTATACATTATATCATCGCATTATACATTATATCATCACATTATACATTATATCATCACATTATACATTATATCATCACATTATACATTATACATTATATCATCACATTATACATTATATCATCACATTATACATTATATCATCACATTATACATTATATCATCACATTATACATTATATCATCGCATTATACATTATATCATCGCATTATACATTATATCATCACATTATACATTATATCATCGCATTATACATTATATCATCGCATTATACATTATATCATCACATTATACATTATATCATCGCATTATACATTATATCATCACATTATACATTATATCATCACATTATACATTATACATTATATCATCACATTATACATTATATCATCACATTATACATTATATCATCACATTATACATTATATCATCACATTATACATTATACATTATATCATCACATTATACATTATATCATCACATTATACATTATACATTATATCATCACATTATACATTATAAGATTATATCATCACATTATACATTATATCATCACATTATACATTATATCATCACATTATACATTATATCATCACATTATACATTATATCACCACATTATACATTATATCATCACATTATACATTATATCATCACATTATACATTATATCATCACATTATACATTATATCACCACATTATACATTATATCATCACATTATACATTATATCATCACATTATACATTATATCATCACATTATACATTATATCATCACATTATACATTATATCACCACATTATACATGATATCATCACATTATACATTAAGATTATATCAACACATTATACATTATATCACCACATTATACATTATATCATCACATTATACATTATATCACCACATTATACATTATATCACCACATTATACATTATATCACCACATTATACATTATATCATCACATTATACATTATACATTATATCATCACATTATACATTATATCATCACATTATACATTATATCATCACATTATACATTATATCATCACATTATACATTATATCATCACATTATACATTATATCATCACATTATACATTATACATTATATCACCACATTATACATTATATCATCACATTATACATTATATCATCACATTATACATTATATCATCACATTATACATTATATCATCACATTATACATTATATCATCACATTATACATTATATCACCACATTATACATTATATCACCGCATTATACATTATATCACCACATTATACATTATATCATCACATTATACATTATATCATCACATTATACATTATATCATCACATTATACATTATATCATCACATTATACATTATATCATCACATTATACATTATATCATCACATTATACATTATATCATCACATTATACATTATATCATCACATTATACATTATATCATCACATTATACATTATATCATCACATTATACATTATATCATCACATTATACATTATATCATCGCATTATACATTATATCATCACATTATACATTATATCATCACATTATACATTATATCATCACATTATACATTATACATTATATCATCGCATTATACATTATATCATCACATTATACATTATATCATCACATTATACATTATATCATCACATTATACATTATACATTATATCATCACATTATACATTATATCATCACATTATACATTATATCATCACATTATACATTATATCATCACATTATACATTATATCATCACATTATACATTATATCATCACATTATACATTATATCATCACATTATACATTATATCATCACATTATACATTATACATTATATCATCACATTATACATTATACATTATATCATCACATTATACATTATATCATCACATTATACATTATATCACCACATTATACATTATATCATCACATTATACATTATAAGATTATATCATCACATTATACATTACATCATCACATTATACATTATATCATCACATTATACATTATATCATCACATTATACATTATATCATCACATTATACATTATACATTATATCATCACATTATACATTATATCATCACATTATACATTATATCATCACATTATACATTATATCACATTATACATTATATCATCACATTATACATTATATCATCGCATTATACGTTATATCACCGCATTATACGTTATATCACCGCATTATACGTTATATCACCGCATTATACGTTATATCACCGCATTATACGTTATATCACCGCATTATACGTTATATCACCGCATTATACGTTATATCACCGCATTATACGTTATAACACCGCATTATACGTTATAACACCGCATTATACGTTATAACACCGCATTATACGTTATAACACCGCATTATACGTTATAACACCGCATTATACGTTATAACACCGCATTATACGTTATAACACCGCATTATACGTTATAACACCGCATTATACGTTATATCACCGCATTATACGTTATATCACCGCATTATACGTTATATCACCGCATTATACGTTATATATCACCGCATTATACGTTATATATCACCGCATTATACGTTATATATCACCGCATTATACGTTATATATCACCGCATTATACGTTATATATCACCGCATTATACGTTATATATCACCGCATTATACGTTATATATCACCGCATTATACGTTATATATCACCGCATTATACGTTATATATCACCGCATTATACGTTATATATCACCGCATTATACGTTATATATCACCGCATTATACGTTATATATCACCGCATTATACGTTATATATCACCGCATTATACGTTATATATCACCGCATTATACGTTATATATCACCGCATTATACGTTATATATCACCGCATTATACGTTATATATCACCGCATTATACGTTATATATCACCGCATTATACGTTATATATCACCGCATTATACGTTATATATCACCGCATTATACGTTATATATCACCGCATTATACGTTATATATCACCGCATTATACGTTATATATCACCGCATTATACGTTATATATCACCGCATTATACGTTATATATCACCGCATTATACGTTATATATCACCGCATTATACGTTATATATCACCGCATTATACGTTATATATCACCGCATTATACGTTATATATCACCGCATTATACGTTATATATCACCGCATTATACGTTATATATCACCGCATTATACGTTATATATCACCGCATTATACGTTATATATCACCGCATTATACGTTATATATCACCGCATTATACGTTATATATCACCGCATTATACGTTATATATCACCGCATTATACGTTATATATCACCGCATTATACGTTATATATCACCGCATTATACGTTATATATCACCGCATTATACGTTATATATCACCGCATTATACGTTATATATCACCGCATTATACGTTATATATCACCGCATTATACGTTATATATCACCGCATTATACGTTATATATCACCGCATTATACGTTATATATCACCGCATTATACGTTATATATCACCGCATTATACGTTATATATCACCGCATTATACGTTATATATCACCGCATTATACGTTATATATCACCGCATTATACATTATAAAGAGCAGACCCCAGACCAGACTGTCTCATCCTCTCCACACACCCTCCCTCTGCTAATTCCCCCCTCCCTATATACTGCTCCCTATGGCCCCCAATTTACTCCTTCTGACCCCCTGTCTCCCATATACGGCTTCCACACAAATTGCATCTTATTGGCTTCCAGTCTACTATATGCTGCCCCATATACTGCTCCCTATGGCCTGCCTCTCTTACATACCGCCCCTCTCCCGTATACTGTGTCCTGTGGTCCGCCCCTCTCCCGTATACTGTGTCCTGTGGTCCGCCCCTCTCCCGTATACTGTGTCCTGTGGTCCGCCCCTCTCCCGTATACTGTGTCCTGTGGTCCGCCCCTCTCCCGTATACTGTGTCCTGTGGTCAGCCCCTCTCCCGTATACTGTGTCCTGTGGTCAGCCCCTCTCCCGTATACTGTGTCCTGTGGTCCGCCCCTCTCCCGTATACTGTGTCCTGTGGTCCGCCCCTCTCCCGTATACTGTGTCCTGTGGTCCGCCCCTCTCCTGTATACTGTGTCCTGTGGTCCGCCCCTCTCCCGTATACTTTGTCCTGTGGTCCGCCCCTCTCCCGTATACTGTGTCCTGTGGTCCGCCCCTCTCCCGTATACTGTGTCCTGTGGTCCGCCCCTCTCCCGTATACTGTGTCCTGTGGTCCGCCCCTCTCCCGTATACTGTGTCCTGTGATGTTGGGTGAGAAGACCGGGATCATAATCTCCTTTCTAGTTCCTCTAAAACAGTGTTTCCCAACCATGGTACCTCCAGATGTTGCAAATCTACAACTCCCAGCATGCCTGGGCAGCCTTTGGCTAAAAGGTATTGGTTGGGGTTTAGGTCCAGGCTCTGATGCCAGACAACCCAACCATGTCTTTGTGCCCTGGGATACAGGAGGTTTCTACACTGGTTGTAGGGATGTGCAAAAAGCGCTGCCACGGATAAGGTGCAAGAATTATTAAATAAAGTGCAAGTATATTGTAAACTTGTAACACGTTTCAGGGACGGTCCGTACCTTTCATCAGACATGCTAAACATAGTCAAAAACATCAGTTAATAGGGGTACTCCACTGGAAAACATTTTTTTTTTTTTTTTTAATCAACTGGAGCCAGAAAGTTAAACAGATTTGTAAATTACTTTACTTTAATTCCATTAAAAAATCTTAATCCTTCTTGTACTTATCAGCTGCTGTCTGCTCCACAGGAAGTTCTTTTCTTTTTGAATTTCCTTTCTGTCTGACCACAGTGCTCTCTGCTGACCCCTCTGTCCATTTTAGGAACTGTCCAGAGTAGGAGCAAATCCCCATAGAAAACCTCTTCTGCTCTGGACAGTTCCTGACATGGACAGAGGTGTCAGCAGAGAGCACTGTGGTCAGACAGAAAGGAAATTCCAAAAGAAAAGAACTTCCTGTCGATAATAAAAGCAGCTGATAAGTACTGGAAGGATTAACATTTTTTAATAGAAGTAATTTACAAATCTGTTTCACTTTCTGACACCAGTTGATTTAAAAAAAAAAAAAAAAATTTTCCCCAGTGGAGTACCCCTTTTAACCCCTTAAGGACTTAGGACGTATGAGTACGTCCTAAGTCCGGTCCCTGTCTATAAAGCGGGGTCCCGGCGGGACCCCGCGTCATAGCGGGATGGTCCCGATGCCTATTCACAGCAGGGACCAGCGGCTAATAGCGCGCGGCCGCGATCGTTCGGCCATGCGCTATTAACCCTTCCAAGTAAATCCCGATGCCCCGATCAGCTACCCGGAGAGAAGAAGGTCCCTACCTTCTTCCGTCGGTGTCCGGGCTCCGATTGATTGCTCCAGCCTGTAACTAAGGCATGAAGCAATCAACCGCCGATTACACAGCTTGTTGCCATGCCACGGCAAGGCAACAATCTGTGTATGCAATCAGCCATTGCAAGCTCATAGGTCCCTATAGGAGCTATGAGCTCGCAAAAAAAAAAGTTAACCCTTTCAGGTATTCCCTTCTGAATTAAAAGTTTAAATCACCCGGCATTTCCTAGTAACAAAAAAAAAACCAGTGTAAATAAAAATAAACATATGTGGTATCAACGCGTGCAGAAATGTCCGCATTATAAAAATATACCACTTTTAAAACCGCTTGTTCAATGGCGTATGCGCAAAAAAATTCCAAACTCCAAAATAGCGCATTTTTTATCACTTTTTATACCACAAAAAAGTGAATAAAAAGTGATCAAAATGTCTGATCAGAACAAAAATGGTACCGACAAAAACTTCAGATCACGGCGCAAAAAATGCGCCCTGTACACAGAAAAATAAGTTATAGGGCTCAGAAAATGACAATTTTAAATGTATACATTTTCCTGCATGTATTTATGATTTTTTTCTGAAGTAATACAAAATCAAACCTACCGTATACAAGTAGGATATCATTTTAACCGTATGGACCTACAGAATAAAGATAAGGTGCCATTTTTACCGAAAAATGGACTACGTAGAAACGGAGTGGGTCCCTGTTTTGGACCCACTCCTTTTTATTCATTCTGGGGACAGTGCCTGCTCCCCATTCTGAAGCCAGGGGATGGATAGCAGTGGTGCAGAGGGCATTGTTACATATGGGGGGAGTGGCTACCTCCATGTTAATTTCTGCACCCCACCCGTTTTATAAGGTGCTGGATGCCTCTGACATTGCAAGCCATATTGTAGGGTCCGTCCCAATGAGGACACCTTATTGTGGTGGGATGGTACACACTATTTGGCCAAATGGTAAGTGAAGCACCTAAATTTTTCATTATAGCAATGTAGCATTTCATATTTCATCTATATATTTGTGCTAGCAGTGTGCTGCTGTATTCTCCTGCTTGTGTATATTTAGCCTAGCAGCGTGCACCTGTGTGTCGGGTCCATGCAATAGTTTGGTATCAGTATGCCCTGGCCATATATATATTTCTAATAACCTCCAGTGTTCCTCTGATGACTCCAGTGTCCTGTTCTGGTCCCCGGCTGCAATCCTCTCCCTGAGGAAGCGTGACACTTGGGCCCGGAGTGACATATGGGCCCAATCACTGGCCGCAGTGATGTCCTGCCACAGCCAGTATGACACTCTGGGCCCCGACGTCACTTTGGGCCCTGACGTCACTTCGGGCCCTAACCTCCCTATTTCTGGAAGGAAAAAGATGGCAGCCGGGGACCAGAGTGGGACACCGGCTGTACTTCAGGAGCGCTGGAGGGAGGTTAAAAAAAAATATATATATAATATATATATATATATATATATATATATATATATATATATATATATATTTATTTATTTATTACACTGTAGTATGGGCATTCTTCTTAATAGAGAAACTTCTAAATAGAGGAAAAAAAAAGGGGGGGGACTCTTATCCATTCGCAAGATAGGGGATAAAGGTCTGATCACTGGGGGTTCGACTGTGGCGACCCCCAGCAATCTCCTTCACTGCACCCCGCTCTCCGACTGCGACCACGGATCCATGCACCGATTACTGTTGACCATGGCACGAATCGGTGGCCGACACACCCCTCCATGTATCTTTAGCTGTATCTCTGTCTCTCCCATAGAGATACACGGGGGGGGGGGGGGGGGGAGGGTGGAGGTTACGTTTTGTATCGTGGTCGACAGTAATCCGTGCATGGAGAGAGTCGGGTGCTGGGAAGGAGATTCTAGGGGGTCACAGCAGTCACATTGCCACCCCCCCTCCTCCACTTTAAGTGCCGATTCCAAAGGAGGCGGCTATAAGCATTATTCTGTAGGGTGAATGAGGTCTTACACTGCACAGAACCTGTTTACTTTGACAACCTGAAGATGCATAGAATGCAAATTCTTAAGATGTGTTGTGAAATGGCTTCATTGTAGGTTTTTGTTTCTTTGCAAAGGTGTAATGTATCTTTTTCCTTTTTTTTTTGTGCAGACGTCCTCACGATATTTCACTATTCTTCATTCGTCACCTTGTGAAAATATGCCTGTGAAGAAAAAGAGAAAAGCCGCCTCTTCTGATGAAGTGAATCTGAAGAAATGTAGGATATCTAGGTACAAGCCTATCAGCCGATATTGTACTCCTGACCTCCCGCCGTCATGGCCGTGACTAGGATTTTATTCATTACTCTCTTTCTTTCAGCTATTGCAGGACACAGACACCAAGTAGAGTCATAAGTGAAGATCTGTTCTCTAGCAAGAAGTGCCTGGCGTGGTTTTATGAATATGCAGGTCTGTACGGGGCAAACTGATGAATAGGTTTCTTTCTATGCATTGTGGCCACCATATTGAAAGAGGTCTGTGTAGCTGGAGATCCTGGAGTAGTGTATCCTAACCAGTGTGCCTCCAGCTGTTGCAAAACTTCAACTCCCAGCAGGCCCGGACACCCTAAGGCTTGGAGTTGTAGTTTTGCAACAGCTGGAGGCACACTGGTTGGGAAACACTGTTTTCTCTATCTGCTCAATTGGGGGACACAGACCGTGGGTGTATGCTGCTGTCTCTAGGAGGTGTGACACTATGGCAATAAAAAAGTCGTCTCCTCCCAGCAGGATATACCCGCCTTCAGGCTCTGAGCTAATCAGTTTAAGCTTAGTGTCTTAAGGAGGTGGACATGGTCTGGAATTCTCCAGACCAGGTCTTCTGATTTTTTGTTTTCCTAGTATAGGGACAATTTTTTTTTTTTTTTATTCCTTTTTCTTTTCTGTTTTCAGGTGGGGACTCCAATTGCGAGTAAGGGGGCACAGACATTGCGTATATGCGCAGTTCACCCCCCCTCGCCAACGGTCAGCACCTGGGTTGGTACCTCATGGGTCCGGGTCCCCCTATTTCCCTGCTCGCCTCGTTCGCGCATAGCAGCCAGGCGTGATGCAGGTAACTAAAGCTGACTGAATACTTCACTGAAGACTCCATTAGGTAAGTTCTTCCGACTGAGGTAAGTACTCCAGCCCCCCCCCTCTTTTCTCCTTAGGTGCGGACTTGCAACCTCTGGAGACCCCCTGTTTTTGGCCCACCTTTTCAGGTTATGGGGCTGGCTTACTATGGCTGGACTTTTATTCTGGTGGAGCAGTGGCATCTGAGGGGGCATGTACTCTGTTTTCACTGGGTGTGTGTGTGGTTACTGTGACTAGACAGCAGCGCCTTATATGCGGCTGACAGCCGCGGCGCTGGTACGGGCCGGGCGCTCTCCGTGCCAGCTTACTTTCACTTTCTCCGGCAGCGCCTTATATGCGGCTGACAGCCACGGCGCTGGTACGGGCGCTCTCTGGGTCGGCTTACTTTCACTTTCTCCGGCAGTCTCTGCCGGCGTATTGGCCGCCCGCTCTGTTCCCCCGAGCGCATATGCGGCTGACGTGCGCTTGGGACAAGGAGCGGGCGCCATTACAGCTGCTTCTCTGCCTGTCTTAGCTCCGCCCACAGGGCTGTCGGAGCTCTTCTGAGGCGCGAAGTAGCCTCCAATCAGCGCCGTGGGCGCGATTTTCAGTCAGAAGGGGGCCAATTAGTTAGCGCCTCTGCTTCAGGCACGCCCCCCTCTACTATTGGCTGGCCTGTTTCTCACACTAGCTACACGGAGCCGTTCTCCTCACTGCAGCTGCCAGGGGACACAGACTAGGGTGAGAAAGTTCCTGTCTTTTTTCTCATAATGTCCGTACCCAGAGCTGTTCCTCCCTCTAAACAGAAACCTGGAACGTCAGTGACTTATTTTGTCTGTAAGCACTGTAGTACCAAGATGCCTGGCTCTACCGAGCCCACTTGCCCTGCCTTCTCCACTGCTCCCTCAGACCCCCTGATACCCTTTCGGTTCCGGTGGGTTCAGCCGCTCCACCAGCCTGGGTTTCTTCCCTGACCCAGTATATGGCTGACTTGACCCAAGTCTCCCGTTCAGTGCCTGAGGCCTCCCGGGAAGTGGTGTCCGCCTTGAAGAGGTCTTCCCTGCGCAGGGCCTCTAAGAGAGCCCGCTCCTCGTCTCCACATACTTCACACTCTCACAAGCGTACTAGGGGTGCCTCGTCTGACTCTTCCATTGAGTCTTCAGATAGACGTGAGCGTTCCCCTCGTGGTTCCCGCCCCCCCCCCCCCTGTTATCTGGGCACAAACGTAGCTCCTCCACAGGATGTTCTCGGAGTCCCGCTCTGCCACGCCAGAGCCGCATACCCGGTCAGGGTCGCCCCCCCCCTCCACGGCTGCCTCTACTCGTTCACGTTCTCCTGGTGAACTGGTGGACGAGGTTTCCGAGCCGGCATCTGACTCAGAGGACCGCTCGGACACAATTGCAACGGTGAACTCGTTGGTGACAGCTATAAGAGACACCTTTCACTTAGAGGACCCAGGATCTTCGGATGTCACTCCATGAGTATCCTTTCATCATGCTAAGCCAGAACCTCAAAGGTTCAGCTCTCACACTGACTTTGACGACATTCTGGAATCTGCATGGAAACATCCAGACAAGAGGTTCGCGGGAATCAAGACGATTCAAGAACGTTATCCATTTGACAAGGACTTTGTCACTAAGATCCACCAATCTCCCGGATCTCTAAGGCGACTACACTGCCTCTGGCAGATGCTGCTGCCTTCAAGGATCCCACAGACAAGAAGGTAGAATCCTTAGCGAAGTTTGCCTCTGAAGCAGCTGGCTCTTCTCTTCTTCCCATCTCCGCCTCGACATGGGTGTCCAAGGCCCTGTCGGAGTGGTGCCAAAAGCTCCATCAGGATATCTTAGCGGGATCCCCCCAGAGGATCTATCTGCTCTGGCTCTCCAATGCTCTAAAGCTGGGGACTTCCTGCGCGCAGAATCCATGCAGTCAGCCCGTTGTTCTGCCTTTGCTTTTGGTCACCTAGCGGCTCTCCGCCGCTCTGTGGCTTAAAGCTTGGAATGCGGATGCCGCTTCCGAAAGGTCTCTCACTGAGCTTCCTTTTACGGGTGGCCGTCTTTTTGGCAAACTCCTTGATGAGATTATCTCTGAGGCAACAGAGGAGGTAAGAGTTCCTTGTTACCTCAAAATAAGGCTTCCAGGCCAGGCCAAAATAATATTTCCAGGCCATCATCGGTACCTCCGCTTTGCGGTTCCGGAGGGGCATTTTCAATTCGTAGCCCTCCCCTTTGGTCTAGCCACGGCTCCTCGGGTCTTTACAAAGATCCTTGCGCCAGTGATGGGCCTGTTACGGTCAAGGGGAATCTCGGTGATACCCTACCTGGATGACCTTCTCATCAAGGCTCCAACCAGAGCCCAGACTCTGGAGAATCTGGACGTCACTCTCCACACTCTGGATCGCTTCGTGTGGATGGTCAACCGGGACAAGTCAGTCCTCCGTCCTACCCAGTCTCTAACCTTCCTAGGACTTCGATTCGACACCGCCTCTGCCCGAATTTGCCTCCCGCCGGACAAACGTCTGGAGCTTCGGTCGGGGGTCCGCTCCCTTCGGACCCAGGTCTCAGTACCCATCCACACTTGTATGGAAGTCCTGGGTCGGATGGTGGCAACTATGGAGGCCGTACCCTTTGCACAGTTTCATTACCGCCCCCTTCAACTGGCGATTCTCTCTCGATGGAACAGGTCTCCTCTGTCCCTCGATCGTCAGATTGTTCTCCCTCGCAGGGTCCGTCAGTCTCTGCTCTGGTGGCTCCGCTCCCCCCTTCTCCAAGGGCAGTCATTTCTTCCCCCTTCACTGGCAGGTAGTTACAACGGATGCCAGCCTGTCGGGCTGGGGCGGCGTGTTCAGGGATTGGACGGTTCAGGGACTCTGGTCTCCCCGAGAGACCCTTCTTCCGATAAACATATTGGAATTACAGGCGATTCTTCTTTGTCTTCTTCATTGGGAGTCCCGTCTTCAGTCCCGTTCTGTCCGCGTCCAGTCGGACAACGCCACGGCCGTGGCGTACATAAATCGACAGGGCAGCACTCGCAGCTCGGCAGCCATGGCCGAGGTGACCAAGATTCTCACCTGGGCGGAAAGCAAGGTTCCGGCCATTTCGGCGATTCACATTCCGGGAGTGCTTAACTGGGAAGCGGACTTCCTCAGTCCTCACCCAACCCCAGCGAGTGGGCTCTACATCCAGAGGTCTTCGCGCAACTCTGCGACCTCTGGGGCATTCCGGACGTGGACCTCTTCGCGTCCCGACACAATCGGAAGATCCTTCCTTTTGTGTCCAAGTCCCGGGACCCTCAGGCTCTGGCCGTGGACGCCCTAGTGATTCCTTGGGAGGGGTTTGCCCTACCCTATCTGTTCCCTCCCCTTCCGCTCCTTCCCAGGGTGCTGAGGAAGCTCAAAACAGAGGACGTCCCCGCCATTTTGGTAGCTCCAGATTGGCCCCGAAGGGCGTGGTACGCCGACGTAGTCAGGCTCTTGGACGACTCTCCACTGCGTCTTCCGCTCCGTCCGGACCTGCTCTCTCAGGGTCCTCTTTGCCACCCCAATTTACAGTCGCTGCATTTGATGGCGTGGCAGTTGAGACCGCGGTTTTGAGGGCCCGCGAGTTCTCTTCCCAAGTCATTCACACCATGCTCAGGGCTCGTAAGCCCTCCTCCGCAAGAATTTACCACCGTACTTGGCGGTCTAATTTTCGTTGGTGTGAAGCTCAGGACTTATCCCCGGTAACCTTCTCGGTTCCCCGTCTTCTCTCCTTTTTGCAGTCGGGGTTGGAACTGGGGTTGTCTCTCAGTTCACTTAAAGGTCAGGTTTTGGCCCTTGCTATTCTCTTCCAGCGGCCCCTGGCTTCTAATTCTCATGTCCGGACCTTCCTTCAAGGAGTGGCGCACGCTGTTCCTCCTTATCGGTCACCCTCTCCCCCTTGGGACTTGAATTTGGTTCTGAGTGCCCTCCAGGGGGAACCCTTTGAGCCCCTTAGAGAGGTGACTCTCCGCCTCCTTTCTTGGAAAGTGGTGTTTCTTGTTGCTATCACCTCCATCCGGTCAGTTTCTGGTGATCCACCAGGACAAGGTTGTTTTCCGGCCAGACCCTTCCTTTTTGCCAAAGGTGGTTTCGGCCTTTCATCTCAATGAGGACATTGTCCTCCCGTCTTTTTGTCCTGATCCTTCTCATCCTAAGGAGCGCTTACTACACAAGCTGGATGTAGTTCGGGCTGTTCGGTCTTATCTCTCCATCACTTCTTCGTTTAGTCAGTGTGATTCCTTTTTCGTCCTTACGGAAGGTCGTCGTAAGGGACAACCTGCTTCCAAGGCCACCATTTCTCGGTGGATTCGGTCCGCCATTTCAGAAGCCTATCGCTGTAAGGGGAAGATTCCTCCTTTCAGGGTTGTGGCTCATTCTACCCGTTCTGTTGGGACATCCTGGGCTCTCCAGAATAGGGGCTCGGCCTCGCAGATTTGTAAGGCGGCTACCTGGTCGTCTTAGCACACTTTCTCTAGGTTCTACCGAGTTCATACCTTCGCATCGGCTGATGCTAGTCTGGGTCGTAAAGTGTTGCAGGTGGCAGTGGATCGGCCGTCTGACTGCTTTTCTGCCCACCCAAGGGACGGCTTTGGTACGTCCCACTGTCTGTGTCCCCCAATGGAGCCGATAGAGAAAAGGAGATTTTTGTTTACTTACCGTAAAATCTCTTTCTCGAAGGATCCATTGGGGGACACAGCTCCCGCTCTTTTTGGGGTTTCCTTTGGTTCTCTGTCCGAGGGTGTGTTCGGTTATGTTTTTTTTCTTCTGGTTCTCGGACAGTTTGGGTTTTTTCTTGACCTGTTGGTCTCCTATTGCTCTGGAACTTAAACTGATTAGCTCAGGGCCTGAAGGCGGGTATATCCTGCTGGGAGGAGCCGACTTTTTTTATTACCATAGTTTCACATCTCCTAGAGACAGCAGCATACACCCATGGTCTGTGTCCCCCAATGGATCCTTTGAGAAAAAGATTTTACGGTAAGTAAACAAAAATCTCCTTTTCTGTAGCAGAGTTAGTCTTAGAGTTGCTGATAAGTTAGATCCTGGTTTTAAAGGGGTACAGCCGTCATGCAACCCCCCCCCCCCCCCCAAATGACTTGCATTGAGGGGGCGGAGCTATGACTTCATGAGCTCCAGCGTTCGGAACAGTTTGTTCCAAACGCTGAGCGGTGGACTACCCCTTTAATCTTTTATTACCCATTGCTGGAAGATTTTAGACTCCTTCCATTTCAGGGAACAAGTGTGCCTGTTGCTTAAAAAAAAAAAAAAAATTTGACATGTCCTAGAGATATGTCGCAAATTTTGATTGGTGAGGATCTGATTGTTTAGACTCTGACCAATTGTTAGACTCAGTGGTTGAATGAGACAGTCCCATAGATTTACATTGTAAGTTTGCCTCACATAGTGTGCCCTTCTCCCAGCTAGTTCTAGTGATTGGTTATGGTCTGAACATTCAGACCCTGACTGATCAATATTTTTTGACATCTCTCTGCAGGATTTCAACTTTTATTTATTTATTTATTTTTTTTTAAAGGGATACTCCGCTGGAAAACATATTTTTTTATTTTATTTTTTATTTATTTTTTTAACCAGCTGATGCCAGAAAGTTAAGCAGATTGGTAAATTACTTTTATTTAAAAATCTTAATCCTTCTAGTACTTATCACCTGCTGTATTCTCCACAGGAAGTTATTTTCTTTTTGAATTTCCTTTCTGTCTGACCACAGTGCTCTCTGCTGACACCTCTGTCCATTTTAGGAACTGTCCAGAGTAGGAGAAAATCCCCATAGCAAATTTCTCCTGCTCTGGACAGTTCCTGACATGGATAGAGGTGTCAGCAGAGAGCACTGTGGTCAGACAGAAAATAAATTAAAAAAGAAAAGATCTTCCTGTGGAGCATACAGCTGCTAAAAGTACTGGAAGGATTAATATCTTTTAATAGAAGTAATTTACAAATCTGTTTAACTTTCTGGCACCAGTTGATTTAAAAAATGTTTTATTCCAGTGGAGTACCCCTTTAATGTCTTTGTTCTAATTACTACAAAGAAGATCAAGTAGCACAAATAGTCCATCACTGTCTCTAGGCCAGGAGTCTCGGGCCACCAAACTTGAAAGGGAGACAACTCCTTGTCTATGTGCACTCATTAGGAAATCTCTTCGGAGCTTGGTATTTGCATGTACATCTGTTGAGGAGTTTCAGGCTTGGGCCTTGTTCACACAGTGAAATTTCCACACAGAATTTTATTGCAGCAGAGTCCCATTGTTTTCAATGGGATTCTGCTGCGCCATGCACACGGCAACATTTCCACAGTAGAAATTCTGATTTCCGCCTCCATAAAAAAAAAAAAATAATCTTCTTTCTGCGGAATCCGCTCGTCTATGGAAACGACACATTTCCGAGCAGTCCTAGCACAGGCAGCTGCGTCATCTGTCTTCAAAATGTTCACCGGAATTTTCGGGGCGGACATTCCGCAAAAGGTCATGCTTGCGAACATAGCCTTAGACAAATTGCTACTTTACTTCAAGTCTCTAACTTTGTCACTTATATAGAACCCACAAAAAGTTATAGGGGAGAAATTGTTGATGTTGGTTTACGTGCCTAAATAGTCCCTGATAGTCCCTGAGTTCTCGCTAGAGCAGTGTTTTCCCAACCAGGGTGCCCCCAGCTGTGGCAAAACTACAACTCCCAGCATGCCCGGACAGCCGAAGGCTGTCCGGGCATGCTGGGAGTTGTAGTTTTGCAACAGCTGGAGGCACCCTGGTTGGGAAGACACTGTTCTAGATCAATTTTCAAAGACTGGGCATGCTGGAAATTGTTTTGCCACAGCTGGAGGTACCCTGGTTGGGAAACACTGCCCTAGATGAATGCTAATGTGTTTTACTAACATCTTTCTTCGCTTGGTCAGGTCCAGATGAGGTTGTTGGCCCAGAAGCTATGGAAAAGTTCTGTGAAGACATTGGTGTTGAACCAGAAAATGTAAGTTAGTAGAAACCTTTGTTTTCTTCTAGTGCACTGGTCTTCAAACTGTGGACCTCCTAGATTTTACAAAACTACAACTCCCAGCATGTCCAGACTTCCTTTGGCTGTCCAGGCATTGTAGGTTTGCAACAGCTGCGGGTTCACAATTTATCCACTAGTCATTGGAATACCCCCGGTGGAAAACCTTTTTTTTATTTTTTTTAATGAACTGGTGCCAGAAACCTAAAACAGATTTGTAAATGACTTCTATTAAAAAAAATCGTAATCCTTTCAGTACTTATTAGCAGCTGTATGCTACAGAGGAAATTCTTTTATTTTTGAATTTATTTTTTAATGTATTTTTGTTACATTTTTAAATCAACTGAACAATATACAAATATACAGGTCCGTAAACGCTCCCCACGATATGAATTTCTTATTTGTCTTGTCCACAGTGCTCTCTGCTGACACCTCTGTCCGTGTCAGGAACTGTCCAGAGCAGCATAGGTTTGCTATGGGGATTTTCTCCTTCTCTGGACAGTTCCTGAGACCGGCATCAGGTGTCAGCAGAGAGCACTGTGGACAAGACAAAAAAGAAATTAAAAAAGAAAAGAATTTCCTCTGTAGCATACAGCTGCTAAATACTACTGGAAGGGTAAAGATTTTTTTAATAGAAGTCATTTACAAATCTGTTTAACTTTCTGGCACCAGTTGATTTAAAAGAAAATGTTTTCCAGTGGAGTACCCCTTTAAGAGTCACATGTAGAGCATTTGCAGTGCATTTTCTGCTGCTGATCTTCTTACCCATTGACTTCAATGGGTAGGAAAATCAGCAGCATAAAATTAACGTACAGCATCCTGTGCATATTTGAAGCTGTGTTCGTTCATTTAGGGTCCGTTCACATGGGTGGGTTTCATGCAAATTTTTCGCACCATGTTTACTACCAAAAAGTCTGCGGCAGATTTTACTACCGTGGACTTCAATGGGTCTTCAACAAATCCGCAAATCTGCCACTATTGTGGATTTTCTGCTCACCCAATGGAATCATTGGTAGCAAAATCGGCTGCAGATTTTTTGGCAGCAAAAATGCTGCAGTAAATCCAAAAGAAATCTGCCCATGTGAACGGACCATTAGTTTACATTGAAATCTGCAGCTTCAAATATGTGCAGAATACACCCTTGTGGAATGTGGAAATACACCCTTAGGATATGTTCATAGTGCATATTTTACTACCTATTAAGGTCAGTGAGTAGGAAACAGCAGCAAAATCTGCATTTGTAAACGTATCCTAAGGGCTTATCCAGGAATTTTAAAAAGTTTTCTTTCAAAAACAGACCCTTGTCCTCAGGTTTTGTGTGATATTACAGTTCGGCTACATTCACTTTAATGGAATGGAGCTGCAATACCACACACATCCTGAGGAAAAGGGGTGGGGCTGTTTTTTTTTTTTTGTGTTTTTTTTATATAAGGAAATCACCACCTTTTTAATTTCTTTTCCAGATTATTATGTTAGTTCTGGCTTGGAAACTAGAAGCAGAAAGCATGGGCTTCTTTACAAAGGAGGAGTGGTTAAAAGGAATGACCTCATTACAGTAAGTTCATACATCCTCACTTATTTGGCAGAGTCATTTATGAATTCTTAAGAAGTCCCGCTTCCAGTACTGAGCCTTGTAAATCAGTCATGCAGGGTGGGTTGTGGGAGGGAGGGGGCCTGCACGCTGCAGCTTGGCCCCACCTCTATGGCACTTGAGCTGCAAAGGAAAAATTTGGTAACTTTACAAACATCTATCAGCAAAGCAAGGCATGGTTAGTTTGATCTCTATGACCTATCTGCCAGAGTCTGCAGCTCTTACCTGACAAATTCCCTTTAAAGGGGTGGTCTTTTAAAGAGGTTTCACCATATATTTCCAAGTACTGGTAAGAGTAGCTTAAACAAGATGTCTGTTCTCATAATGTACAGGAAAAAAAAACACCATCATAAAATAAAAACAGATAAAAATATGTATCAGTATCTGCTTCTAATTAAAAAGAGAAAATACACGTGACCCTTTTCCTTTAAAGGAGTACTGTGGTGCAGGACATTTTATCCCCAGCCCAAAGTATAGGAGATAAGTGATCGCAGGGGGGTCAGACCGCTGGGACCCCCCCAGGAGGTCCCAGTGTTCAGATACTTATCCGCTTTCCTGCACCACAATACCAATAAGGGGGAGGAGTAAGTATTATCAGTGCCTAATCTAAGTGTTACATCCTTCTGTTACGTTCCGCCCCTGTTATAGAGTTAACCTGCTTTTCATACTTGTGTTTAAGATGTGACTGCACAGAGAAGTTACAGGGTAAATTTGACTATCTGCGCGCTCAACTGAACGATAACACTGCCTTTAAGAATATTTACAGATATGCATTTGATTTTGCTAGGGTAAGTACCTACATTATCAGTTCTCAGCAGAGGGCGATGTCGGTGTAAGTTTTTTTTGAATTCCTAACTTTAAGATCCAGTGATAACACCATGTGTTCTATCATGTAATCATGAAGAGGGACTTGTGGGACCCTACTAGAGACGTGAAATACATTTCTGGAGAATTTACTGGAATCTGCCTTTGAATCAGATTCTGTTTCTACAGCAGACTTGAATTTGTACGGGAACAGGGATTCCATTTAGTTGCTGTTAAAGGGGTACTCCAGGGAAATGTGTGTGTGTGTGTGTGTGTGTGTGTGTGTGTATGTATGTATGTGTTTATTCACCAGCCTCACGTCACTTGAAAAAGCCAGCGTGAGGCTGGTGAAACATTCTCACATTGATTGCATTTTCATGGTGTGCTGCATCTATTTTGAATATGTGTGTGTACAGTGATCCCTCAACATACGATGGTAATTTGTTCCAAATGAACCATCGTTACTTGAATCCATCATATGTTGAGGGATCCGTGCAATAGTAATATAGAAAGTTATACTCACGTGTCCCCACCACTCCGGACCGTCACCACTGTCCTGGATGACGATGGAGAGTGACAGCCATGCAGTGGATCCTGGAGAGGATGGGCCGGAGCATCGGGGACAGGTGAGGGACACTCGCCGCAGGACACGGGGCACATTAAACTGCTATCCGGTGGCCGCTGAAACAGTCTGCGCTGCTGGATAACCGTTCATGCGATGGCCCCGACATACAAAAGCATCGTATGTTGAAATTATCCTATGTCGGGGCCATCGTAGGTCGGGGGGGGGGTCCTATGTGCGTATAGATATATATATAATATATACAGTCATGGCCGTAAATGTTGTCACCCCTGAAATTTTTTTAGAGAATTAAGTATTTCTCACAGAAAAGGATTGCAGTGACACATGTTTTGCTATACACAGGTTTATTCCCTTTATGTGTATTGGAACTAAACCAAAAAAAAAAAAAGAAAAGCAAATTGGACATAATGTCACACCAAACTCCAAAAATGGTCTGGACAAAATTATTGGCACCCTTTCAAAATTGTGGAAAAAGAAGGTTGTTTCAAGCATGTGATGCTCCTTTGAACTCACCTGGGGCAAGTAACAGGTGTGGGCAATATAAAAATCACACCTGAAAGCAGATAAAAAGGAGAGAAGTTCACTTAGTCTTTGCATTGTGTGTCTGCATGTGCCACACTAAGCATGGACAACAGAAAGAGGAGAAGAGAACTGTCTGAGGACATGAGAACCAAAATTGTGGAAAAATATCAACAATCTCAAGGTTACAAGTCCATCTCCAGAGATCTAGATTTTCCTTTGTACACAATGCACAACATTATCAAGAAGTTTGCAAACCATGACACTGTAGCCAATCTCTCTGGGTGTGGACGGAAGAGAAAAATTTATGAAAGGTGTCAATGCAGGTTACTCCGGAGGGTGGATAAGCAGCCCCAAACAAGTTCCAAAGATATTCAAGCTGTCCCGCAGGCTCAGGGAGCATCAGTGTCAGCGCAAACTTTCCGTTGACATTTAAATGAAATGAAACGCTATGGAGGAGACCCAGGAGGACCCCACTGCTGACACAGAGACATAAAAAAGCAAGACTACATTTTGCCAAAATGAACTTGAGTAAGTCAAAATCCTTCTGGGAAAATGTCTTGTGGACAGATGAGACCAAGAGAGAGCTTTTTGGTAAAGCACATCATTCTACTACCGAAAACGGAATGAGGCCTACAAAGAAAAGAACACAGTACCTACAGTGAAGTATGGTGGAGGTTCAATGATGTTTTGGGGTTGTTTTGCTGCCTCTGGCACTGGGTGCCTTGAATGTGTACAAGGCATCATGAAATCTGAGGATTAACAACGGATTTTGGGTCGCACTGTACAGCCAAGTGTCAGAATGCTGGGTTTGGGTCCGAGATCTTGGGTCTTCCAGCAGGATAATAACCCCAAACATACGTCAAAAAGCCCCCAGAAATGGATGGCAACAAAGCGCTGGAGAGTTCTGAAGTAGCCAACAATGAGTCCAGATCTAAATCCCATTGGACACCTGTGGAGAGATCTTAAAATTGCTGTTGGGAAAAGGCGTCTTCCAATAAGAGAGACCTGGAGCAGTTTGCAAAGGAAGAGCGGTCCAACATTCCGGCTGAGAGGTGTAAGAAGCTTGTTGATCGTTATAGGAAGTGACTGATTTCAGTTATTTTTTACAAAGGGTGTGCAACCAAATATTAAGTTAAGGGTGCCAATAATTTGGTCCAGTCCATTTTTGGAGTTTGGTGACATTATGTCCAATTTGTTTTTTTCCTCCCTTTTTTGGTTTAGTTCCAATACACACAAAGGGAATAAACATGTGTATAGTAAAACGTGATGTTAGTGCAATCCCTTTCTGTGAGACATAATTTTCTTGAAACATTTCAGGGGTGCCAACATTTACGGCCATGACTGTATATGCTCAAAAGCCACCACACTAACTAACTAGATATGTTCCATTTAAACCATCCTGCCCAAAATACATATCTCCTGTGGCCCCTGTTGTTTTCTCTGGCTACTTGATATTCTTTGCCATCCTTCTCTCCCCTTGCCTACATTTCCCAGTAATCACTTCAGCTCTACTCTGCCATCCAGCTCTCTCTCTGAGAGCAGCCCCTACCCTACCCTACTACTCTGAGCAGCAGAGAGAGGTTCAGTGTCTGATTGGCTAAGGCTGCACACACCTCTCAGTTCTCAGCACTAAAAAGATCATGACTCATCAGTGCAGGGCAGAAAACACATGATCTGTCTCTCTCAGTAGGGTGGGGGCTGCTTTCAGAGAGGAATTTGGACAGGGACAGAGTGGATGGCTGTATGATGCCATTGCCTCACTTCATGCATGCAAGTGATAACCTAAGAAGGAAAACTGCACTATATGATAAATGAATTATATTAAGACAATTAAATAGGTGGTTGAAAGTCAAAGGATGGACTATGGGTTTAGTTACCTGGAGTACCTCTTAAAGTTTACATTTGCTGGGCCAGGAGCTTTCCTCCTGACCCAGCGAATGTTATGTGTAAGTGTTGAAACCTTTAGCATCACAGCTTACCTTCAGCAGGCCCGACATATTTGCTGGGCTGGGCGCTCCTGCGAACATTAAAGGTGTACTCCGGAGGGGGAAAAAATCTTTTCAAATGAACTGGTACCAGAAAGTTTATACAGATGTAAATTACTTCTATTTAAAAATCTTAACCCTTCCAGTACTTATCAGCTGCTGTATACTACAAAGGAAGTTGTATACTTCTTTGCAGTCTAACCACAGTGCTCTCTGCTGACACCTCTGTCCGTGTCAGGAACTGTCCAGAGTAGGAGCAAATCCCTGTAGCAAACCTCTCCTGCTCTGCACAGTTCCTGATACGGACAGAGGTGGCAGTAGAGAGCACTGGGGTCAGACAGAAAAGAACTATACAACTTCCTGTGGAGCATACAGCAAGTAAGTACTGGAAGGATTAAGATTTTTAAATAGTAGTCATTTACAAATCTGTTTAACCTTCCTGCATCAGTTTGAAAACCTTTTTCTTCCTCCAGAGTACCCCTTTAACATAGTGGAAAGTCATAGTGTATGCATAACTAGCAAATGTTAACTGAGCGACAAGGCATGAAGTGTAAACCACGCTGCTCATTACCTCGAGGAGCAAGGGCTCCCTGCTCCTGTATGTAGTTTCCATGGCACTCTATGCCAATAGCTTAATGCACCATGGAAAGTGCATACAGGAGAAATCTGAAATTTTAGGGGAAATTTGCTGCAAAATCACTTTGTCTGCCAGGGCTTGGTGAGAGTTGTAGTTTTGCAACAGCTGGAGAGACGTATGTCAGTGACCACTAGTCCATCATGCCTTGAGAGCCTTCGGCTATACTAGTAGCCTAGTGCTCCCCAACCTATGGCTCTCTTGATGTTGCAAAACTACAACTTCTACCATGATGAGAGTTGTAGTTTTGCAACAGCTGGAGTGCTGCAGGATAGGGAACACTTCTAAAGTGTCAGTACACTAAACATCTAACTTCATGTTGCTATATAAAATCTTTTTTACATTATGTTTACATCATCTAAAAGCACACAATTTTGTTGTAATTTTTGTAATTTTCTGCAATATTGTAGGATAAGGACCAGCGGAGTCTGGATATCGATACAGCAAAATCCATGTTGGCCCTTCTACTAGGAAGAACGTGGCCATTGTTTTCTGTATTCTATCAGTATCTAGAGGTAAGAGAAAAGACACAATGGGCAGGGACTGTATTTTTTCTACCACTTTTCAGCCATTCTGTAGTCTAACATTGCTGCACACAGCAGGACCAAAATCATAGGTAGGAACTGGAAAAACTATGCTGAAATGAGTACTCTGGGATATGAAAACTTATCCGCTATCCTAGGGCTAGAGGATAAGTTTCAGATCACTGGGGTCTGACCACTGGGCCCCTCCCGTGTCTTACGTTTAGGGCCACAGCAGTCTGCGGCAAGGGAGCGAGCCTGACCGCGACACGCCCCCTCAGTACATCTCTGTGAGAGCCAGAGTGCTGCATTCGGCCATAGAGATGTAATGAGGGGTCGTGTCGGCTGCCGAAACATGGGGTGGTTGACATGCTATTTTAGCAAAGAGCCAGAGGCCCCATATGGGAGATCGCGGAGAGGCCCCAGCGGTCTGACCCCCCCCCCCCTGCAATCTGAAACGTATCAATTACTCTTAGGATAGGGGATAAGTTTTCATATCTCCGAATACTCCTTTATAAGGTGTTATCCAGGATTGCTAAAACAAAGCTGTTTTCTTCCAAAAACAGCACCAGTAAGGCGGGAGGGAGGAGTGCAGGGCAGGCCAGACAGGTACTGGTAGTGGGGGACTCTATTATTAGGGGGACAGACAGGGCGATCTGTCACAAAGACCGGGATCGCCGAACAGTGTGTGGTCTACCTGGCGCTAGAGTTTGGCGGATCGGCTTGACCGGTTGCTGGGGTGGGGCTGGAGAGAACCCAGTGGTCATGGTTACATATCGGCACCAATAACAAAGAGGTAGGTGGAGTGTCCTTAAAAATGATTTCAGGGACTTAGCCTGCAAGCTTAAGGCAAGGACCTCCAAGGTAATATTTTCTGAAATGGGAGAAGATGGCTAGAAGGGTAGAGGAGTGTTTAAACTAGGGACTGGGGGGGGGGAACCTACAACGTAGAAGGGGAAGATAGTGTAGATAGAGAGGGGGGCTTATTAATGTACCTGGGGGTGGAGCGGAGGGAGGGGTTAGAATAGTTAATAGGGATAGGCTTCATAGGGGAAAAAAAACATACACCATTGAATTGCATGATAACTAATGCCAGAAGTCTGACCAATAAAACTGATGAACTGGAATTGATAATGTCTGAGGAGGATTATGACATATTGGGGATAACAGAGACTTGGTTGGACGATAGCTGTGACTGGGCGGTCATCATACAGGGTTATAGTCTATTCAGGAAGGATCAGACAAAATGGAAAGGGGGAGGAGTTTGTCTGTATGTGAAATCAAGACTGAAGGCC
This sequence comes from Hyla sarda, assembly GCF_029499605.1. Classification (NCBI taxonomy): domain Eukaryota; kingdom Metazoa; phylum Chordata; class Amphibia; order Anura; family Hylidae; genus Hyla; species Hyla sarda. The sequence continues at coordinate 39,159,279 of NC_079190.1, read as the reverse complement.
GCACTGCGGGAGGATATATGGGAGGGAAACGATAATGTGGAGTCATTATGGGTAGAAATATATGGAGATAAAAGTTTTAAAATCCTGATAGGGTTTTGCTATAAGCCACCAAACATAATGGAAGAGGCAGAAGATCAATTACTGAGGCAAATAAACAAGGCAGCAAATCAGAATGAGGTGATAATAATGGGGGACTTTAACTATCCTGATATAAACTGGGAGACTGAGACCTGTGAATCTCATAAAGGAAACAGGTTTCTGACTATAGCTAAAGACAATTATCTGTCCCAAATGGTGCAGGGCCCGACCAGAGGGGGCGCCCTACTAGACTTACTATTAACCAACAGACCTGACAGAGTAACTAATGTGCAAGTAGAAGGACACCTAAGAAATAGTGATCATAATATAATACATTATAACTTGTTCTTCAATAAGGG